>NW_017304341.1:9521-18174 GCF_001594115.1 Trachymyrmex septentrionalis | reverse complement strand
TTTTATATTAATGATTCTATTATTTTATTAATTACAAATTTTATCTTAAAATTTGAAGTGAGCGTCTTAAAATTACTTCACAAGCGCAAGATAAAAACACAATTAACTAATATCATGTATAAAGCGAGATTTTTAAATGTTCAACAAAATTTCTTGCGTAGCAAGAATTTCAAAATTATATTTTTGTAAATCGAAACTAATATCCAATAACTAAAGATTTTTCAAAATCTTCAAAAATTTCAAAGCTTTCTCCTATATGTTTGAAATATTACCTTCATAATAATCGCCTTGTAAATATCCTTCACATTCGCGCAATATAAGCGCTATGATTTCGAAACACCGTCGTCGTTGCAAACGCAGCATATCTCGTTTAAATTCATTGAGTATAAATAGCAGTTAACACGCTCAAATAACCCTTCTATTATATAAATCTTACGATCTATATATCGCACAAGGCATACGAAACGGCGCTGCACTGTAATGACGTTGGAGGCACGAACGCAACAAATGATTGAAGGGAACGTCACGGGCACGGTTAAGACGAAGAAGGAGATTCAGTCGTTCAATAGCGAACGAAATACAAAAGTAACGCCCAATCGCATCACGTATATCGAAACAAGTGATCGAATGGCGCGACCAATCGCTCGACTTCGTCCGCATCTCGCGGCAAACTTCAGTCTACGCTACGTCTAATAAACTGCCACGTTCATGGAGAAGGTAGAGGCGCGAGATCAGCTGTGACGGCCCGATTCAAACCGGCCGCCCGCGCGGTGCGGCCAATCGCCGCACGGCGCAGCGGTGGTTTGCATCGCGTGTCCGCCAATCGTCCGTGATGTTGTACGCGAGGTTCGTCGCGACATCGTGTCGTGCCATCGGAACACGGTCGTTCGCGTTTCCTGGATCGCATGGAACGTCTAGACGCACGGTGGGCGACCGCGCTCTCAACCGCGGTCAGGTATCGCGCGAGGACCTGCGCGAGAATTACCTGAGAATACTCGAGAAGTGCAAGTGTGAGTGGTCAACATACTGTGGCTGCGGCCATGTCAGCGTCGCGTCGATCGCGCGTCACCTCCGTGCGTGTCCTTCGCCTGCGTCTGTGTTTGTGCACTTTCGTCACGCGCAAAGGGTGCTGCTCATGCGCTCGGCGCGTTCGATATATCGATAGGACACGTGCGCTTGCGCGACCTTGACATGGCGCGCATGCCGAGCGAATTATTGGCACGCGGATCGATCGTCCTCTCTGCGAGAGTGACGACGCGCCGTTGTGCGTCTTCGCTGCGGCGAAGCCGCGACGGAATCCAACGAAAGTTCTAATGAGAGACGCATGCGATACGATTACGTATGCAACGACGATGCGACGAAATTCGCCGAATGGCAGGTCGCCAAGCACTCGACTACACGTGTCCGAGAACACTTGAATTAGCGATATTAGTGCAATTATAGCTTTTGTTTGTTGTTTACGATGCATTCTTGAAGAATATTGAACATTCGTTGACTGTATCTCCATTGTTTTTTTAAACAGGAAATTGATAGAAGATAAAAATTCATAATTACTGTACTTAAAAATTCAAAAAGAAAAAAAGGCTTAGTCTTTTAATTTAACGCGATCTGAAATGCAGATTGTTCCAATTGAAAATATGTAAGGTTTCTGCATACAATGGGGAAAAATATTAGGAACAGAAATGATTTATTAGATAAATGTAAAAAAAATTAATGAATATATTTATGTAGAAACACACAATAGATACAAATAAAAACGATATAAAACATAATCTGGATTACGTTTCGATATTCGCTGCGTACTGAAAATTTATGGGTGCGCTCCGAGTTACGTATAAAACGCATGATGTATCATTTTATTCTTCTTTATTATTTGGTGAACAACAAAAACAATGATGCATCATACATGCGCTTTATGCTTTGTTGCTCGGAACGCACCCTACATTATATGTTACATGCGTTATAGATTTTCAATACTGGCAGAATATCGGAATTTGCAGCCTTATAATATATGTAATCAGAATATGTCTTATATCTTATTCGTATCCATTGTATACATTATGTTTCTATATTCATTTCCTAATTTTTAAAATTTTTAATATTCAACGTTTATTTCTGTTTCTACTATTTCTTTCACTGTAGAGTCTAAAAAAGTCCCCATATATATGTCATTATAAATAGAAGAGATTGATGACATAAATTATGAAGCTCTGAGAAAAACGCTATTTATTTTACTTGTTTTATTAATAAGACGTTGGCTCATCATTTGCTTTTAATATACATGTATATACACACTTTAATATACACTCAACGAGTGACTATTCTATCTTGAATAGATCTAATATTGTACTGTCGCTTTAACAGAATATCATTTAATTGCTTATATAAATGATATTTGAGGAGAAAATTTTCTTTTCATTTCATTTTCCAAAAGAATTTTTTATTCTCCAAAATTGCAATTTTTCCACCTTTTTTGGTCAATCCCTGATTTAAGTATCAATTAACATATTATTACATATTTTGCAATATTTGTGGTTTTGAAGTATAGAGTAAGAAATAACACAGTTTTCCAAGAGACGTCCTAGAGACGTCCTTATTACGTCTTTAAGACGTCTTTAGGATGCTTCTAGGTTTCTTTGTGAACTGTGTTGTGCAAAGGATTTTCTCCTTCAATATCTTTTAAGCAATTAGGAGACTTCTGCTAGAAGAATGGTATAATATAAAAGAAATGGTTGCACTCTAGCAGTTGCTATCCTATTCAACTCTATTTTAACAAGGATAAAATCTTTAGATTTAAACAAATAATGGGCTAACTTTTTATTAATAAAACAAGTAGATAGATGCTTCTCAGATATTCGCGTTTTTTGTAACTATCTCCTGTATATATACATATAAATAAGTACAAGCGGTGCATATCTTATCGCTTGTAATTACAGGAATTAGCGAATATATTATTTATGAATTTGCGAAACTTCGATAAATTAAAGAAACGGGAGGTATGCCAGGAGAAAAAAAAACGGACCGGTGCACATTCACATAAATTTGTCGCGGGTGCGAAGAACACAGTAAAACGTAGTCTCACGAAATTTCAATATTAAATGCCCGTGTATCTCCGGCTGCGTTGACAAACTTACGAGCCGTAGCCTGTATTTATCGTCGCAATTGGACGGCTCGTGAGATAACGACGTGCTGAAGCCGCATCGAGCAAGTTATTTGAGCGAACGAGTGAACAGGAAAAGTACA
Organism: Trachymyrmex septentrionalis; assembly: GCF_001594115.1. NCBI lineage: Eukaryota > Metazoa > Arthropoda > Insecta > Hymenoptera > Formicidae > Trachymyrmex > Trachymyrmex septentrionalis. The sequence goes on along the minus strand of NW_017304341.1, from coordinate 14,931 downwards.
TAAATTATTGATGAGGATATCCGCCACATCTCTCGGCTCGCCCAACATTCCCGCGTCCGTCTTAATTAATTACTCTGCTGACGAAAAACAGCGTAAGAAGGGCGACCAAAGAGCGGATTAGATTTTAGATCGCGGAGATCGGTCTCTCACGATACAGACGAGAAGAAGCGACGAATGTGCCGGGCAGAAAAATCTAGGACAGTGAAAATCGGCTTGTATCGCGCGCATCTATAGAACGAAACGGGAGCACCGACGCACAAATTGATCGCCAGTTAGGTCTGGAGGAGTAATAACTGTAGTTCATTCCAATTGAGGACTCGAGCTCGCGCGAAATTAAGATCGGATGCGAGCGATACCGATCCATTTCCAATTCCCAGAGAGGGACAAAGTCCTTCACCGCGCCGTTCGCCTCTTATCACGTTAGACAGAGCTGGGCATGTATTTGAAATACTTTTCTTTGAAAAACAAAAAAAGTTAAGAGAATTGTAAGACAACTGTAATTTACATTTGGTATTTCAGCGAAGCATATGCAAATTTTGTATTTCATGGGATCATATAAAGTATTTTGTATTTTAAATACTATAATATATTTGAATTATAAAATATAAAAAACTTTTAATCTTTCGATTTTAAATACAAAATACATAATATTTTCATGTGCTCCGCTGAAATATAAAATACAAAATATACTTGTATTGCAAATACTGTGTTTTAAATAAAAGTATTTAAAATACATGTCCAGACCTAACGTTAGATTAGATGCTCAGCATCTTTTTCTCTTCAGACTTCCCGGATTAATTTTCATTGTCGTAATTTTATAGCGAAGAAATTGCCGCAAGATGTGAATCCCAAAGGCGTGTTTGCCTGCAACGAGCTCGATTTGAAAGAGGTCCAGGTCTATGGATTCGATTACGATTACACGCTGGCGTGTTACAAGCCATCTATGGACTACTTACTTTACAGCCTGGGTCGCGATATGCTTATTAAAAAATATAAGGTATCTATTTTGTGATAAATTTGCTGGATTAATCAAATCGATAAGATGTGTAGTATTTATATATGCAATTCTTTTGTTTCTTCGAATAAAATCTAGAATCAACTTTTTATAATAATTAATAAAAGAAACGTATGTATTGCAAATCTTTTTATCGTTTTCAAGATAAGCATTATCTAATTGTGAAAAATAGTTTGTGCTTTATTGAAAACTTTAGTAAAAGCTTTAGTTTCTGCTTTAGTGAAAGGTAAAAGAATTAAAATTATGTGTAATAGTTATGCAAAACTTGTCTTTTCACCTTAAAGGACAGCTCCTCAAAATTTCTCCCGAAATCAAAGGACAATTACAACTGATTAGAATTTCATCTTGAAGTTCACTTAAACAAGCTTAATTATTCCAGTATCCAGAGGGGATTGCCAATCTAGAGTACAGAGAAAATTTCGCCGTTCGCGGCCTCCATTACGACATCGAGAAAGGTCTCCTGTTGAAACTCGACAGCTTCTTGCAAATTCAATTGGGGGCCGTTTATCGTGGCTTGCATCCCGTACCCGATGAAGAGGTTCTTCGAATCTACAAGAACAGGATAATACCAATAGCTTATGTGGAGGCACCTCACAAACACTCTTACGTAAGTTCATTATCGAATAACGACGATAAAATGAGAGAATTAGAATTTGAATTATGCATAGCACTTGAAAGCTTAATGCACACACACATGTTACTTCTTTTTAATAAGAAAACGAGCACGGCATGATTTATTTAAAGCTAGTAAATTCAAGATATGAGAAGTACTTCACAATTTTTGAATATCGACGATGTGATTTATTGCGTAACTGAACAATTTTATGCTTAATTATTTTTAATCATTTTTCTAAATATTAAAATTTCTCGTCTTCTCTCTTTTGTATACTGCGGCAAAAAGAAGCAGCGATATTTTTTACGATTTGTACATTTTCATTTGTAAAGAAAAATCTTAATGTATTAAATGTCTCTCGTTCTCTGTTTTTGCATGTATCAACATGTGTGTTTTTGAACGATGAATTGCTTCGATCACGATATAGAAGGCAAGTATAATATATATTTATATTCACGATATATATATATATATATATATATATATATATAAATTTTTGAAAATATTCTAATTTCTGACATTTATTTGTTTAGGATGCTGTACATCGCTCGAAAATGGTGCAATTAGCCGATTTGTTTTCGGTACCAGAAATATGTCTATTATGTAATGTCACGGAGTATTTTCTACAAAATCACATTGATTATCATCCGGAGATACTGTTCAGAGACGTTAAGGTGAGCAATCAAAACCTTGCTAATTGCTATCATAATGAATTTTATACGATATTTATAGAACTCTGTGCAAAGTTGCCATCCTATAATGCATCGACTAGTAGTGGAAAATGTGTCTGAATACTTGGAACAGAATAAAGATTTAAGGAGATTTTTCGATCGACTTCGAAATGCCGGCAAAAAGACGTTTCTGGTCACAAACAGTCCTTTTCATTTCGTGTATGTATCTCAAGTATTAGCAATCTTAAATTAAACGAAATCTATTATGCATATAATAATTATTATACACTGATTGACATGACAGTAACAACGGAATGCAATTTCTGGTTGGCGAAAATTGGAAGAATTACTTCGACGTAGTAATTGTTCAAGCGAGAAAACCAAAATTTTTCACTGAAGAAACGCGCCCTTTGAGAATCTACGATGAAGTTAAACAGACGCAACTGTGGGATAGAGTCACTAAACTCAACAAGGGTATCATATATCTTGAGGTAATTCTCTATTGTAATGTTAAAAAATTATGTATTTATGATTGTAATATGCTAAGTAATATTGTATTAACCGTGGAATATACTTAGGGAACAGTTAAACAGTTGCAAGATATGACCGGATGGCAAGGACATCAAGTATTGTACTTTGGTGATCATCCATACAGCGACCTGGCAGACGTGACTTTAGAACATGGCTGGCGAACGGGAGCAATTATAAAAGAATTGACGGTAATTAAACAACATTTTTATTCATCTTTTTTATATGAAACTAATCTATTTTCAAAAGAATATGGATACGCTGAATTTAATATAGATATGACCACATAACATATAATACATAAATTGCATTACAGCACGAAATCGAAACCTTGAATGATCCGAAATTCAAAGAAAACGCGAACTGGCTCCAAATGTTAACCGGTCTAATTGAGGAACATCAGGATTATGAAGGACCTGAAGTACAAAATGAATTGGACGAATGGATGAGGGAACGAGATCAATTAAGAAACGAGATTAAATCTGTCTTCAACGAACAATTCGGCTCGGTGTTCAGAACATATCATAATCCGACTTATTTCTCTAGAAGACTGTTTAGATTCGCTGATATCTATATGAGCTCGATTACAAACCTATTAGAATACTCCACAAGTCATACGTTTTATCCTAGGAGAGGTGTAATGCCTCACGAGTATACTAGTTATTTCGTATAAAATGTTTTTAAAAATATTTATTGTTCTTATATATTTTAGAGCGTATATATTTTATAGAGAATAGTTTCGATGAGAAAAGCTATGTATTCGACGTCATAATATAAAGCCTTCATAACAGAGAATTACCAGTTCCGCTCACAATACTTCCGCCTTATTATTAGATATGCATGCATAATTTACATGTATATGCAATGTGAATCTATATCGATCACCATTAATGCGCTTTTACAGCCGCGTAGTTACAGGTAATCTGCATCGAAATGTAATGTATGTAAACATGATAAAACGGACGGGCGTAGAGATTACGAAGGCTGTTACGTTATTATTATTATTATTATTACCATGACAATAGCTGTATTATATAAAATGAAGTTGTAAGGAGTAAATGTACAGAATAGAGGAAAAGTCGAGTAATTATACACAAAGTATTATTGAGCTACGAAACTTATAACACATTTTAAGATTTAATAATTAAAGTTTATTTTTCGTAAATGATATAAGAAAAAGAGATAATGTGCTTTTGCGTAATTAGAACGAGATATAACTTTTCAAAAGTATATTATAAGATCATGTTGATACTCAATTATTTTTGCAAAGAGATTGTATATTTACTGTTAGTGTATTATAAATTTAAAATTTAACTTGTAATATATATTTATGAATATGCTGTATAGCTTCATGAACAAATACAAGTGTATTGCATTTGTATGTAATTCGATATTCAACCGAAATTTATAAATTAAATTAAAACTCACAATTGAATTGGCATTATTAGCTTTCTACTAAATTCTTTATTTAATCTTATTCCTCTTACAAGAAAGTATTAAAAATTAAACAAACATTTGTTCGGTTACAATTTAAACACATTTATGTAAAACAACAATTTTTTATCTTCATAAATTTAATTATATTTTGTATAAAATGACTTGATACAATCACAGATATCTTTAGCATATTCAAAAATATAATCGTTAAGATAATTGTATGTTCCAAAATGTTTAAATATTTATGAAAAATACTAAAGTATATTTATTTACTGTATGTAGACACTAAATGTATTACTGTTGCTAAATATATCTTTATTTTCAATACAAATGATGTTTCTACGTAACAAGAACAAAAATATTTTTCCGTCTCTATTATGAATATGTTTATTGATTCTGTTTTGTTTCTGGATTGCCTATACACTTTCAAATTTTCACGAACTTGACACATCAAAAAAATTAGCAATATGACTTGGGAAGACATTAAACCAAAGATTTCAGTACCAATATTTTGTATACTTACGCTTTGCACATTGCTAGCAGATATTCTAATTGACGAGAAAAAATGAGGAATAGAAAATAATAATAATAAGGTTTGTATAAATACGATTAAATTTCTAACAGCAATTATTTCTGATATAAACAAAACATATCTTGATTCCATACTATCACAATTTTTAGGAAAATGATTATTCAATCATAGTCTATATATTCATCTATATTCTAAACAGATATAAGTAATATCAACTTACTCTAATATTTACATGCATTTCTATAGAAATATAATTTAGTTATATTAATTAATTCTCTTTCTAAAGTTTTTATTTGTCTTCGTGTTTTATATAAAATAGTACATTATGTATGTTTGCCATTTTAGCACATCCCGATATGATGGTAAATGAACTGGAAATAACTCAAGACGAACAAACATTTCCAAAAGAAATTGCTCTAAATAGATTATCATCGATAACTTTTTCACAAGCTCGTAGAAATGTAATCCATGATGAGTCAACACATGATCGACAAAACACTGAAAAAGTCCATTGACATGTTTATCCAAAATTTAATATCTAAGATAGATGTTAAGGATGAAAAAGTAAGTAACATTATCGTGATATACGAATTAATTTGTTAAAATTAATTTAA
>NW_017304341.1:936-9421 GCF_001594115.1 Trachymyrmex septentrionalis | reverse complement strand
AAATTTGCCTATCTCAATGTTATCTTACTTTATATAAATAAATAAATAGATATATGTATTTATCTATATATTTATTTATATAAAGTAAGATAACATTGAGATAGTCAAATTTACATATTTTATATATGTTTTATTTATAATATTATATATCGTATAATACGAGAAATGTTTAAAGAATTGGAGTATACATTTCAACATATATATTAAAATACATGGTATACAAAATTATAAATAAAATTCTATCAAAAAATCTGACATTAAATGATGTACACAAATTGATTAGATCATCTAAATCTGAACTTGATATTTATTATTTTTCAGTTATTAGATCTCATCGAGTCTGAAACACTTTTGAAACTTCCCGAATCGCCTAAAGACACACCGTTATCATCAAAAGATGAGATGCAGAATGCGGAAATGAAAGTTCCATCATTCACGCCGCTAGAAGCAGCCGCTATATCCTCCGTCCTCGAGGAGTTTTTACACCAGCTCGCCATAATCGGATTCATTATACCAGCCAACGTCGACCCACGCTGGGATGACTCGTTCAAGACAATCGACAAGACATACGGGGTGCCTGATGAACCTGAAATTATCTTCAGAGAAGACATGGGGCTGTTACCAATTGTTCCCACGAAGGCTGAAAAATTGCAGAGAGAAAGGTGCGCAAAAACATCCTCATACATGTTTTATAATATACTTATGCAAAAGTATACTCTACATTCTAATTGCTTTGATGACTAGCAGATATGTATAAAATTCATTAAAAAAACATCACAAGATCTCAGAAAATAATACGTTATTTCGAGATGCTTTTATCGGGGCTCTGTGTATATTCAAATCTTTCGCAAAAATATTTTGGTACTTTACTGTCCCAGTAATCCTATTTAAAAAATAAGAATCTTTGAAAAGGAAGGTGCTCTTTGGCAATCGCGCTAATTTGCATCCGCTTCTCCAATAAATCTACATTTAGGAACTACGTATATGAAGTTCTAAAAAAAGTCCTTCACGAAATAAGGAACCATAGAACATTTGACAGTCTGCAAAAAGAGGTTGATAATATAGCGAAGAAACTTGAAGGCGAACATAATCTTGAAGAAAGCGCCCAGATGTGGCTCAGCCGAGCTGAACAACTTCGAGAACAACTAGAATTCGATAAAAAAGTGAACGAGGAAGACAGGAAAAACACGATAAAACTCGCGCAGGAAAGCGACGCGCGAGTCGATCACGCGACATTCATAAATAATGGAAAATTGGGTAACGCATAATCCATATAAATGCATTTCATAGTGTTTTGATTGAGTACATTGCATTCAGGCTATGCGGAAAAATGGGCGAAAGCTAGATTGGAGCAGCAGGAATTCAAACTGAAACTACAACACAGAGATTTGCTGAACAAATTGAGTGAATATTCAAGGGAGTACAATGCGGAACAGGCTTTTTCGGCTGAAATACATACTTATTTAGAAGCAGATATCAAAGAGAAAGAAGAGCAGATAGATATGTGGATGAAGAAATACAATGAGGAGCTTGTGGAACGACAGGATGAAATCGATGAATTAAAGGTATATTCGAAGATTAATGTAATAAGTTGTAGTTGAATAAATAAAATAAAAATAATATAATCCGTATAGTACACATATATATCATATATATATATTTAACTAAAAATAAACATATTAACAAATAAAAGATAACAAACTTAACATACAAAAAAATAAAAAAAAGCAAATTAATTGTTTAATACAACGATACTGATAAGCTTGAGTTTAATAATGAGTATCTTCATCCGCTAATAGAAACTAATAGAAGAAGAAAAATTAAAAATAGAAGAAATGCGCGCTTTAATGGACGAACGGCAGAAATTGATCGAGGAATGCATTGTCGAGGAAAATAGATTGAAGGAAGAAGAGAAGCTAAGAAAAGCCGCAACTGTTATCCAATCGATATGGAGAGGTCACATGGTAAGAAACCAATTAGGAAAATATAAAGGTTTGTGGAAAAAATTGAAAAAGAGAAAAAAAAAGCGCCAAAAAAGAAAAGCCTAATGAAAAGAAGAGACAAAGAATACATCTAAGAAAAAAAGAGCTTCAGTGTCTGAACAAACGACAGAGAGTTTGACATTTTATTACTGAAAAGAGAATTACCATTTTCTTTACACACTAATAATGCCTTCGAAGTATCTGTATAAATTATTCAAATATATTTTTAAACAAATATCAGAAATACAGTATTTACATGAAGGTCTGACTCACACACATGCAAACATGACAAGCGCACAGCATTGTTCTACACATTATTTTTACATTACCGAGTACGAATTCCGTACACATAAGTAGTATACAATGATATAAATATACCTTAGTATCGTACTCGATAAAGACATAATGTCTCTCGGACTTATTCTCGATCCTGTCGCACTTTCTCAAGCTAAAAATGACAGCCGCTGAAGCAATCAGTGGCAGTGTGATGATCACTGTACATTCCCTACGTATTGTAACGTGGGAAATAATCACGATTTTACCAGCAGTGTACAGATTGGTATAATGCGATGATAAAATTACAACGCGACAAACGTTTATGTGTAAACCGAAATAGGATTATACTCATCGCTCAGTCTGCATGTACTAGAAAGTACTGTATTTATAAGTTTTTGCAATAGACGAACTAGTGTGAGCGATTAAATCTACCTTTGCGTCTTATCAGATACGTGCCGAGACAGTTTGAGTTGCCCAGTATCACGAGATGGCCATTGATCTGTTATCGACACAATTCGCGCACATAGGATCTCCCGAGTCCATTTACGACTTAAATACGTGCGATTTCCAACGACGAGGTAGCGAAATGAAATTCGGGCTAGAGCGAAGTAAAGATACCGTCGCAAACGAAGCGACGGGTGTGCGCATACATGCGCGCGTTAGAATTTGAGAATGGTAATTTTTCTATCACGACGCGAGATAGGGGCGTGTTTAATTGAAGTGGAATTTAAACTGGAAGGGAGAACCGTGGAAGTGATGGAACTCCTGGAAGGGATTGAAGCCTTGCTGGTGCCGGCCCGATTCCGGATCCAGAGGATCCTCGCCCTGATCAAATTTCGCCCTCTTCTCGTCGTCCGTAAGAACCTCCTTAGCAGCGGCGATGTCGATGAACTTCTTTTGCGCGCGTTTCTTCTCATCGCCCTCTTGGAAATTATCAGGATGCCACTTTTGTGCCGCTTTCCGATAAGCCTTGATAATATCCCGCTTATTCGCCGTTCTTGGAACACCTAAAATCTTATAATAATCTCGCGATTCCGATAACTTTTGCCGTTGTTGCGCTTTTTGCAGTCCCTGTTTGGCTCTTTGGAAGTTTGAATCTATTTCTAATGCTTCCTTAAAATCCCTGATGGCTGTTAAAAGAGAAAAAAATATTCGTTTATTACATTACAATTATAAAATGGGAAAGCCCTATATACTTTGGCATAAAATATATAACATTAAAATAATAATCAAAAATAAAAAGGAATTTTGGCAGATTTTGTAGCAAGAAATGTAAGTTCATGTAACTTCTGTAAAAAATACGCAGTTGTTCTGCAATAAGAATACTTCGACAATTCATTCATGATCTATACAAAATTAAAAATCGTACATTACACAAACTGCATATTTCGGTACAAATATGAACCCTCTTCAACAAGTATTGTAAAAAACGAATAGAAATTAAAAAACTGAAATCCGTATCTTTCTCATGCATATTTTTGCGCAAATTTGAATTTTTCAATTTCTATTCGCTTTTTACTCGTTGAAGATTCATATTTAAAACAAAATATGCAATTTATGTAATATTGTATAATTTTAAATTTTGTGTAGGTTGTGAATGAGTTATTAAAATAGTAAACCTAGTGCCTAAACACAAGACCGAAACATAAAATATATTGTATTCCGTAACGTTGAAGATTTTTTTTATTATGTTGGAGCTTCGTAATTTATATTTTATATGTTTATATTTAATACATTTGCATTGATCTAATTTTAAAGAATTGCTTTTATTGCTGTTTGACTCTTATTAGCTTTTTTTTTACTATTTTGAGTTATTAAAGTATTCTTGTTATAGAATTGCGCACCATATTGATTCCCAACTCCTTTTTAAATTTGATTATTATTTTAAACTATTGATAGTCTAAATTATATTTTGTACTAAACATAAGATTAAATTACCATCGTCGAACATTTCTGCGGCAAGATACGCTTCTGCACTGTCGCACAATACACTCGGTTCTCTTCTGATATTTAAAGCCTCTTGGCAATTACTAATCGCCTGAGTTGCCTCAGAATTTTCTGAGTAACATTTGCAGAGATAATGATAAGCCATGAATTGCACTTTCGGCTCGTTTGGTTCTTGCGTTAATACACGACGAGCTGGATCAATGCACGCGTCATAATCCTTTTCTTCTAGTGCTGTCTCCGCATCTTGTAACAACTTTTTTATCTTTCTAATCTTCTTATAAAAGGGGAAACATTGCTTATGGTCAGGATCAAGCTTTAAACATTCTCGAATCTCCCTAAATATTTATGATAAATTAGTTGTGCGTCTTAATAAAAATATCGATTATTCTAATGATTAATTACTTACTTTAATGCCTCATCAACGTCTCCGAGACGATAGAGCAACGTCGAGAGCTTGAAGAAACCCTCCGTATTATCAGATAACAATTTGGTAGTTGAACGTATATCCGATACAGCACTCATAAAATCCCCGAGGGCAACATGACTCTCCGCCCTACGTTCTCTAAGATACGAGGACCATGGACATATCTCGATGAGTCGAGTAATTTGCTGTACAGCTGCTACGTGATCGCCATTATACACAAATATATCGACTAATTTCATATCTTCTCTAGCTGGATATAACCTATCTAAGGCATTCAAGGCATCCCTATTATTTGGTTCTAATGCTAGCTAGAATAAAAAGAAAGGCAACATGAGACGAACATACAAAACGTAAAAAGTATAAAAATATAACAGATGTTTGCCAGCAAAAGACACAGTTAACAATGTAATAAAGAAATCATTACATCCTACGTGCCAGTGTTAGAGGCATTCTACAATAAGCCATTAGTCATAAATCAGAAGTTAGAAGCCAGAAATTGACCATTCACAGTCGTCAATTTTTAGCTCCTGATTTCTAATTTATGACTGAATAGCTTATTGTAGAAAGCTATTAGTACCTATTAAGCAAGAATGAAATAATTCATTGTAGATACTCTATATCAGAGTCTAACCATGAAATGACGAACTTTTTATTGGTCTGTCATTTTTGTTAACTTTAGTAAATTAGAATGAATAAGATAGTACAAATTAAAATGAGATAGCGTGAACACAAACATATATATCCTTTTTCACTCTTGTTTTGACAAAATTGCTTGTGGTCAAACTTTGTTACAGAGTCTCTAATTCACTGAATCATCTGTATCTCTGGCTGAAAAACGATCAATACAAACACAAAGGATGACATACCACGTCGTGAAAGTCGTTTTCAGCCTCGTCAAAATGAGCTTGCTTAAGTAAAATGTTACCACGTTGCAGTTTCGCTGGTGTAAAGTCCGCCTTCAGTTCTAGAACCTTGTCGAGGTCGAGGAGGGCAAACTTAGCTTTGCCCAGCGCTAAATAAACTGTACCTCTCTTGTAATACGTCAAGTAATTGCTCGGGTCCCCCTCTGAAAGAAATTCAGCTTTGAATTCTTAGACCATTGCCCTCCTATCCAGCATAAAAACAGCTGTTAACAAGAGAATCACTCTCGCGAAAAATTTAAAAACCGGGTGCGAATTCTCGATTCAACGTACCAACTGCTGCATGGTAGTGTGACAAAGCATCTTGTAGTTGACCCTTCGCCAGGAATTCCCTGCCGTACTCCAGATGTTTAGCAATCTCCGCTTGCGAGACACTTCCGACCACTAAAAAAACAGGCATTATATCAGTCGTTCGTGCGGATAAATGGCTCATTTACGCAAGGGTGAAAGAGAAGGTTAGAGGTGCACGTACCGTCGAGGGTTAGATCCAACAGTGCCACTATCAGGAGACCGTACATGTCTGAGGGGAGAAAAAAATCGGTTCCTCTGCGTACGACGTATTATGTTATAAATAAGGAGACTAAACGTACTCGGCACCGTCAGACTGACTCCTAACCAACCGATAACACAAAACTGTCCAGCCACGCCGCCATTGCGATCGTGGTCATATGCGATTGGCGTAGCCACGAGTCGTGTCTCTCCCACCGACGTGGCTTAGAGAGCCTCACAGGCCACTCTCTCCCTGCTCCCCCTATGAGACCCTTTAGCGTGGCTCAAGCACGATAAATACTGCACTACGCGGGGAAAACGAATATCAGAGATGTCAAATGTGTTACAGGATCCATGCAAACGAGATCACCTTAATCAACTCTTAACAAGTTAATCGGCAGTTAACTTATTAAAGCCCATTTCCATCAACGCAGATTAACTTTAATCTCGATTCAACTTATCTTTTTCTTATTCTTAAAACTAGAAAAAGATGAAGAGTTAGTTGAACCGAGATTAAAGTTAAACTGCATTGGTAGAAACGGGCATAAAAAATTCATTAAGAAAATATATACAAAAAGGAAACTACATAAACAGAACCGCTTAAAGCAAAATTTCTAACTATATATACTCAATCAGAGAGAAATCTGAGAGAGGCCACACCGTTTTTCTGTTGCCGTTGAAATTGCCTGTACATTTTCAACTTGAGAATTACGTGATTATATACATTTTCTAACACTATCGATAAAATCGTATCGTCGAAAGTAGATATGGTTCGTCTCTGTATTAAATCCTCAGGATAGAAGCATGCTGACTATCCATAGAAAGGATAGTTTAATCAGTTTAATGGATCCTTGAACGGAAAAAAAAAATTGAATTTCGCATCTCCTATATATGTAAATAAAAGTTGTTGAATTTTAATAAACAAAATTGAAAATTCAAACAAGTTAATTTAGTGAATTTTCTCTTATAATATCTTACAAAATTATGAAGTTATGTTTCTTTATCCAAATTTTCAGCCCGTTTTTACTAAACATAATTACTAATATGTATCAAAATGTCTCTATAATTACTAACGATTAGATAGAGACTTTTAATAAATTCAATCTTTTCTAAACATATATTATCAATTTAAGATATGATTTAGCTAAAACGAGCTATAGAGGCCCTCCACCACCCCCGCCAATTTTATCGGCGGTCCTCTTTTCTTTGTAAATATACGCACCCATAAAACAAACAAGCTACTAATAAATTTAGTAGACCGTTTTTATAGTTAAGTACATCTTTAATTTATTTTTTATTTTTATGTTTAATTATTTTATTGTATTTCGTTAGTGAAATTGCAATTTTTTAAATATTATTCTTTATTGTATTATCCTTTATATAATTCGATATTACACAATTATAATAATTCGATATTACAATTATAATAGTTATTTACAATACAATATATTATTTACAATAAAATATATACAATTATCAATGCTGTTCAAAATATAATAAAAGTGTAAATATAGAAACATAATTAATAAATTTTAGAAATGCGGGATTATACGAAAACATCGAAAATACGTATAATAACACAAATTTTTCTAAACCCATGTTTAATGAAATATTGATAAACGCAGAAGAAATATTAACAATTACATCGTATTTATTATTAATTATTAATTTGCGAATATAAAATTTAATAATATCGCGATAAAAAGTTATTAATAAATTTATAATAACATTATTTCATCGTGTTCAAGACAACTATCTCAATAATTTCATTATATCAAAGTCCCTCCGCTGATTAGTATTCGATACAAAGAAGAACAATTTTCAGTGGAGAGTAAACTTAATTCTGATTCTACGTCAAATTCACAAGATCCATTTGCAAAGAAAAGTTAAGCATTCGTCAAATACCAGTGATCTTTCTCTTCTCTACAGGAGGGAATGCATCTCGAATCTTTCAGACTACTTGTGATAATAATAATTTGGGTAGCATGTCAATTACAATCACTATTTTTATCACATCTTTAATATAATATTAAAATTCGCGAGAAAATATGTTCTACCACATCAATAAAAATCATCTTTTATTAAAAATAAACGAATAGAATGATTTCTTTATGAAATAGTGGCTACGAAGGAATAAATTTAATAATAAAATAATAATAAAATACATGCGTTAATTGTAATTTTTTATATGTATGAGTACAAAAGTTTCTCGGGTACAACTGTTCAAGATAAATCGAACCTGATAATAATGGGATTTTAAAAAACTATATTTTTATACTAAAAAATTTATTATATAAAATTTAACAATTCCTTATTTTTTGTATTTTCCAAAAATTTAATTATTAATATCCCGTTAATATAAGGGTACCCATTCGACTTACCTCGAATTTTTTTATACTCACATAATTTCAACTGAATTCGTATATTTACGACAATATTATTAAAAA
>NW_017304341.1:0-836 GCF_001594115.1 Trachymyrmex septentrionalis | reverse complement strand
ACATACATATAAATTAATAATTAATAATATTCTGAGTGACGGGATGTCCAATTCCTAAAAACAATTTTTTAAATAACAATTAGAAAATTAAATATACACATTTGTAACCACATTTTTGCTAAAGCAATTATCAAAAAATAAGCAAATTAATAAAACTTAAATTTATTTACTTAATAATTTGTGTAGTGTATAATGATTTAAACAAATAATCATTCTATCCATATTAATTATACTAAATTCCTATTATCATTGAGACAGTATCTATTACTAACATTATTACTAGTGGAAGAACATTTAATAAAATTAAGAAAGCAATGAAAATTGTATTTTGAAATATACCACTTAATGAATTTCGTAACTGAACTTTAAAAAATGTAGCAATTGTTATTGAATCATTGATAAAATTATTACTTCCAGGAACTAACGAGAAAACCTGGGATTAATTCCGATCTTGTACAAGAATCTCTAACGGAACACCTAACTAGACTTTGCGAATGGATTTTACGGAAAGCGATAAGGGATAACTCTCCATGATGAAAATAATTACGACTTTCTATCGGTACAAATCACGCATTTACTAGCATCCATCTGACACGAGGAATACCGATGAGGTCTTTGTATATAATAAATTAATTACTAAGATATAGATTTAATTATTGCTTCAGTCAAAGCTCCAATCTTTATGACTTATTTAATAAATTTGTATACTAATAAATACGAAGAAAAATTGACGATCATTTTAACATAAAACATTTTAATTAAAAGTTACTCAAAATTATTAATGACTAATTTTTAATTCAAAATAAAATCCAATTTAAAAAAAATTTTTAAATTAA
>NW_017304340.1:0-349 GCF_001594115.1 Trachymyrmex septentrionalis | reverse complement strand
ATTTATTTTAAATTATTACATATAAATAAATAAAATTGTGTGAGTCACATTTGATACGAATGTGAAACATTGCATTACACAGGTATAACATTCGGAACCGAGAATCTGATAGCTTAACTTTTATAATTATTTGGTTATAATAACAATTAATAATGATATTGTGAATATTTTATGATAATGTGAATAAACAAAAAAGTTGGAAAAGTCAAATGTCACTTCTAACGGGTCATAAGTCTCTCTCTCTCTCTCTCTCATTACTTAAAATATAATTTTATTTGCAACTAATTACCTTTACTTGTTACTTAAAAAGATAAAAAAATTCATCTATGCGTTATAAGTTACTTATTAG
>NW_017304339.1:737-1009 GCF_001594115.1 Trachymyrmex septentrionalis | reverse complement strand
ATCGTCGGGATAGACTTGACGCGCTAAATGACGAATTTGAGCACGATGTCCACGCCCCTGGTGGAATAGGTTCCGCGAGATAAGAATAACACTGAGATTCTTGTGATGACTGCCTTTGGTAAAAAGATCCACGATCGCGTCGCACGACGACGATTCTCTCATAAGATCGTCGATTATCACTAATTTCGGAGAAAGCGGATCGTATGAGTAATCTTCCGGACGGGGTAATCCCTCGCGAAATTCAATTATATTCTTCTTCTTCGCTGTTTAGT
>NW_017304339.1:0-637 GCF_001594115.1 Trachymyrmex septentrionalis | reverse complement strand
TGCATCCCCAGAGCTGTTCTTTTACACGCGTATCGTATTGTAATCGACGATAGGCTTCTTGCCATTCCGCGTAATAAAACAAAATTCTCTCGAAGCACACGTCGGACATGAGAGATAAATGCCTGAGAAAAGCCTTCACGAAGACCGTTTTCCCGCAGCCAGTCGGTCCGCATACGATCGATGTCCATATTTCCAACGCACGTCCATTTTACGAAATGAGCAAACGATCTTCGTGCGCGACTTCAAAAGCAAAAAGGAAAAATGTCATTTTCGTTGATTTCTAGAACGCGTGAAAAAAATAATTTTAAGAGAAGATAAGCTGATCAACGCGACGACAGGACCCTCTTCGCGCGGCGGACGAGTGCTCGTGCCAGCGTACCCTCGCGAGCTTGTCAGCGGAGAGCACCGCGGCTGGCGAAAAGCTGATCTCACCGCGGCGCGACGCGCATAAGCTTATCTTCGCGCGCGTCAGAGATTTGTGATCGGCGTATATTTTTGTCGTTAAACGAATACGCGACATCGTCGTCGATAAGCTTACCGATGCCACTACCGCGATGTCGCTGCGAGGGGGAAAGCTTTTCGTTGAAATCGGTTAGAATTAAGTAATAAATCACTTCTTGTTTTCCTTCAAGTAAAA
>NW_017304338.1:0-502 GCF_001594115.1 Trachymyrmex septentrionalis | reverse complement strand
CATCGAAGAACTTCTCGAAGCCGATCTTATTATAAATTAAATCGCGTCTTCTTAAAACAAATCAATCGAGTGACACCAGTGAGAAAGTACATTATTTTCTTGTACTCTGTGTATTACTCGTCGGATTATGAAAAAGAAATCCGATGAAAAGAGAGAAAAAATTAGCTCCGAGAGACGGCTTGTCGCGGAATTGTATGCTTCGGCGAGAAGAAATTTTCCGCAAAGACGTATCATAGTCTGGGAGTACAACGATCTGTGGCAAGCTGATATCGTTGAGATGCGCCAGTATTCGTGCTTCAACAGAGGCCATAACTACGTACTCACCGTCATCGATGTGTTGAGCAAGTACACGTGGGCAGTACCGCTCAAGAGCAAGGGTGGAAGTGAGACGGCTAACGTTATTGCTGAGATTGTTCGAGAGAGTGGAGGGCGAAAAATTTACAAACGGATGTGAAGAAAGAATTTTACAATGCCGATGTACAGAAAATCTAAAAAAAAACAC
>NW_017304337.1:671-879 GCF_001594115.1 Trachymyrmex septentrionalis | reverse complement strand
CCACGGACATTTATGCGAGCACTCGGATGTACGGCACTTACCTGTGTCCCAGTACCGCACCCGTTGTCTCCTCCCACGTTATCCTCCGGTGATGTCCCGCGACGGCGCTCCGCCCCGACCGGTAACATGTTCCGGGGCGGAGTTATCTCTATATTGAGGCTAACCTCATGTTGCCTCGTCGACGCTGCGATCAGTGCAGAGAGCGGGG
>NW_017304337.1:0-571 GCF_001594115.1 Trachymyrmex septentrionalis | reverse complement strand
GGCGATGGTCCGGCGGCCGGCGGGGACACGGAGTTGGAGGGGGAGTAATTATTGTTCGACCTCCTGGCTCTTCTCCCCGCGCTGATCGTCCACTGGCCACCCCACTGATTGTCCCCCTCGTTGACCGGGGACATCGACGGTCGCGCCGCGCCTTGCTGCCGCCGCTCCTGTCCCCGCTCAGGCTCCGGTGTCGTTGGCCTTGATGGGATGAGCGGGGACGTCCTGACGCCTGCTGGTGGTGGGACGACCGCCACCCACGGTGACGGCACTTCCTCCCCGATGGTCGGGAGGAAATTGCGGGGGAGGCAAGGTGACATCGTTTGCCTCCCCAGACCACCTGTGAAGCCCGTGGACATGAGCGGGCTTCCACAGGTGGTCGTCGTCACCGTGCAAGTGGTGAGCGTCGTCGGTAGCGACGTCGCGGGCGAGATGGGTGGAAACATCTCGCCCATGCTCCCCGATGGACTGCCCCTGGCGGTCTGGGGCAGGCTGGGGAGCCTCGCAAGGGGCGATGTCCTGGATCCGATGTTGAGGCCCCCTGCGAGTTGCGACGCCGGGCTGCCTGTCCCCC
>NW_017304336.1:0-266 GCF_001594115.1 Trachymyrmex septentrionalis | reverse complement strand
TATTTAAATTACTTAAAAATTTTATACACATTTATTTTTGCTAAGATCTTTAGAGAATATATATAATTATTTTAGAAAATAGATATAATTATTTTATTTAAATTTTCAGTAACTTTCCTTTTATCTAAATTAGATAAAAGGGGAGTTACTTAAAAATTTTATTTTTACAAATTTATTTTTACTAAGATCTTTAAAATAAGTACATAATTATTTTATAGAATTATTTTTTATACAATAGAAAATGATTTATAAACGAGCAAAAAAAA
>NW_017304335.1:0-256 GCF_001594115.1 Trachymyrmex septentrionalis | reverse complement strand
CTCGGACCGGGAAGGCGCTTTGTATTTAAAGTTGTAATATTTATATTGAACAAGTCTCCGACTTTCATTTACATCTGTCAACAAAATGATGGCGATACGACCAAATGCGATAGCTGTTTCGCACAGGCCTCGAAATGTTGTACGCGGTGCGTACCAATTTCGTTAGAATTCTGCGGCACGAGCTCACGCGACGCAAGGATACTTTCGCGAATTATTATTATTATTATTATTAGGCGTCAGGAACTCGAAAGCTCAT
>NW_017304334.1:794-1189 GCF_001594115.1 Trachymyrmex septentrionalis | reverse complement strand
AAGTTTTTTTTTCCAAGAAGTACTTAGAAAACCTGGAATTAATTCCTATCTCATAATAAGAATTTCCAAAGGCGCCAATTAGACTCCGCAAATGGATTTCACCGAAGACAACGAAGAATAATTTTCCACTATGAAAATAATTACATTAAAAAAAATAGTCACTAAAATATATTTGCAATTCTGTAATATTGAAAATAAAAATTCAAATCTTTTTCGAACAAGAAGTTAATATCGTTAGCTCAATCAAAGCTCAAACTTTACTGACTCATTTAATATAGTATACTATATACAAATGCAAAAAATTTAACGACTTTAAACTTTTAAAAATAAATATCATGTACATGTCAATTGGTCACTGTTGTAAAATAAATTTAGAGAGCAAATAGAAGAATTAG
>NW_017304334.1:0-694 GCF_001594115.1 Trachymyrmex septentrionalis | reverse complement strand
AATAGGAGAATTAGATCTCTCTTATTATGATATTTGTAATGATTAAGGTCTATTGAATGGAGTAGAAATTAATAAAAAAGTGAAATGTTTCTTTAATTATCGACAAATAATTCCAAAATTACCCTCCATTTTTTTTTATAACATTGCGGAATATACACGAAAACGAGAAATTAATTACATGATTAATTGTACAAACTGCATTAATTGCAAAAATAGGAATCGCATGAATTACATTGGTAAAAGTACCGATTAGGAGACTAAAACTCCAATAACCTTAACTTTGACATATATCGCGGTCATGATCCTGAGTAATCTCCAGCAGGACCCGTTTCTTGAGAGGCACACGATGTTCCACTTTTAGATATATTCTAATAAGAAATAAATTTCATACAATGTTGTATGTGAGTAGTTGTCTCTTCTGAAATATATTTTAAAGTAGAAATTTTTTTTATATAATAAAAAGGATTTTTTTCGAACTTCTTTTCTTAATAACTTTCTAAAGAACAAGCGACGGTTAAAACTTATTAAAGATTATTCACAAGGATCACAATACATATGTCTCTTTTCGTCAATATTTATTCAATACGATTTAATAAAAAGGTTTTTACACACTCACACACAATACTATACAAATACAATATATCTGTAGATATACACAATACATGAAAGCAATAATTCAAGGAAGAGATGATAA
>NW_017304333.1:0-418 GCF_001594115.1 Trachymyrmex septentrionalis | reverse complement strand
CTGAGGGCGGCGCGGGGGGTACTCGTTGGCGCGGGCGGAGGAAGGCGTGGCAGAGGGGGAAGGCGGGAAGGCGCGGGAAGTCTTGGCGTCATCGTTGTTGACTCAGGTCGGTTGATTACATAAACAATGCATTTCTTATTTTTTTTTTATCACTCGCCACCGCCACCGCCGCCATTATCGCCACCGCCACCACCGCCGCCGCCGCCGCTGCTGTGGGCCCCACGTCCCTTCAAAAAATGAGTAGATAACAAGAGTTCACACGTTAGAGAAAGATAGAGCGTGCAGGACGCTTTACATGACACAATTATCTGGCATGTGCCAGATTAATAACGTGACTGATATTATAACATACTCGTAGTATGTATGCTTGCAGGCGATAGAGCGCGTGATATGAGTGAAGAAAGGATAGAAGAAATGA
>NW_017304332.1:780-1251 GCF_001594115.1 Trachymyrmex septentrionalis | reverse complement strand
TTTTTTATATTTTCATACAGCGTATATGTATTATCTTATATCTTACTGTGTATGTCTTTTTACATTTTTTTAAATATTCTTGTACAATCGACATACCTGTTACTATTATGTACTATTATCATTATAATTTACGGATTATGTTTTTACGTTGTATATAAGTATAACTATTATATTTTATATACATTAGTATCATTTATTATGTATTACTGTTATTCCTCATTACATGTATCGTACATTTATATACGTATTTTATATCTATATACTCTAAAAATGGAAAGGATAATAAAAAATATTTTACACGTTTATATTCTTATATTGTTATATGTATATAAAATATATGAATTAAAAATTTATCAAATAACATTGTTTTGTGTATCCATGAATTGTGCGATCCATCGAATCCCAGCCACTTGACGTACACTTTGTCGCCCCTCCTGCGCAATACTTTCTCCACGAGATATACGTCCGGAT
>NW_017304332.1:0-680 GCF_001594115.1 Trachymyrmex septentrionalis | reverse complement strand
GATGCAATTCGTGCTCGTAGAACGCTCCAGCGACGGAATTTCCACGATAGTCCTCGAGTAGATAAGTTACGGGATTGGTACGCTGCACCTGAACGATCGTAAACACTTCAGTGGTCCAATTTGGTGTGTAACCCTTCTCAAAAATCGTCTGGTACTTGCTCACGGGTACCGAATCGCCTACTTTGAATTTTGCAGGACCCGCTATCTTTATCGCACTGTACACTGTGCCCAAGAGTTTTTCGGCGATCGCAGAAGTTACGTCAGAGGGTCGCATGCCGATGGTGCGATGCTTGCGCACGTTATAATCTGACACGAGACGCGGCAGCTCGTCGTAATTGCCGTTTAGTGTAAAAATCTTCCACATATCGTTTTTGAGCGTTCGATTACTGACGCTCGACCATTGACGCTTTCAACGTCGAATACATGAAATAGTGATTAACGTTGTGTTTTTTTTTAGATTTTCTGTACATCGGCATTGTAAAATTCTTTCCTCACATCCGTTTGTAAATTTTTCGGACACCCTCCACTCTCTCGAACAATCTCTGCAATAACGTTAGCAGTCTCACTTCCACTCTTGCTCTTGAGCGGTACTGCCCACGTGTACTTGCTCAACACATCAATGACGGTGAGTATGTAGTTATGGCCTCTGTTGAAGCACGAATACTGGCGCATCTCAACGA
>NW_017304331.1:376376-377558 GCF_001594115.1 Trachymyrmex septentrionalis | reverse complement strand
AGATTACTAAAGCCATCTATTGGAAAAATAATAGATTTCTTGTTATTACATCTAATAGTATCTTTATTATAAATTTTGTGAAAATTTTTACAGCATCGAATATATTGATAAAACATCTTTTAGCGTAAAAAATTATTTAAATATTTCACTCATACTGTTTACTTACTAACACATTTCAAAGTATACGTGCTCCACGCAATATTCCGAACATAAGAAACACAGTTGATGGCTTCATACAGACATGTCACAAGTTTGCATTATATGCAACACGTATTATCACAAGTACTACATCCAGAAAAAGTTCAATTTTTTAAAGGTTGGCTTAAAAAAAAGGCAACTGGGGAGATCAACTAAACAAAATAACACAATATCATTGCCGGATTTGTATCATTAATTTGTAACATCATAATTTGTCTGTATTTGAGAATGATTCGATTAAGGACATTTGTAATATATTGCACAATTGTTATTAATATGTCAATTATTTAACTTTGAGCGGTATTGTTAAAAAATAAACCATCGTCGGTCTGACAAACTCGTATCATATTTCTGTTTCTATAAGTTCTTATAATGAAGAATGTACTCACACTATGTGTAGTATGTACATACGTACATATGCGAATCCATACGTTCATTCGTACATACAATACATATCTTCATACGCATTGTATTAAATCCCGCATACTATTATACTATTATACTACCAGGTTATACGTGTGACACGATATTCAAACATACTCGCGCCAATTTTGAACGTCTTACCAACGTGATGATTCTATTCATCAAATGCGGTAGACGTGGCGATTTACGTCAATGTTAAACAGGTATATGATAAACAGGTATATGATAAACAAAAATCGTTTATAGATAAATTTAATATTTCTTATAATTAAAGTAATTAAATGTTATAAGGTAAATGTAAAACGAAAAATGAAAAAATGGACTAAATTAATAATGTATAATTATATGAAACAAATTTAAAAACTGTACAGGTAATGTCACGAATTTACAGTTGTATCTATAGAAAGTTTGTGATTGTTCACACAATAATGAGATAAGAGCATATTTTGGAGCAATTTAATTTTAACCCTATTATAAAAACAAATGGTTATCGTTATTAATCAATAAATTAATATTAGCAATAAACATAGTGCAAGCATACGAAAAAATAAGGTATTTATT
>NW_017304331.1:375504-376276 GCF_001594115.1 Trachymyrmex septentrionalis | reverse complement strand
AGCAGCGAACGGTTCAAATCGATCAATTGTTGTTGGTAGCGTCCAGCATTAACCGTTTCACCAGGTTTTAACAGCTCATAATAGACCATACCCTTCTGGTCCCACCAAACACAGAGCATCGTCTTTCTGCCAAAGCGATTCGGTCTTGCGGTCGATGTGGATGGTGCGCCTGGGTCTACCCATGATTTTTTGCGCTTGGGTTTTTCAAAATAAATCCATTTTTCATCCCCACTAACGATACGATGCAAAAACGACTTTCTTTTGTATCGTGCAAGCAAAATTTTACATGTGTTTTTGCGCCTCTCCATCTGCCTGCCGTCCAACTCATGCGGTACCCATCTTCCGGTCTTCTGAATCTTTTCCATCTCTCGTAGGCGATTGGAAACAGCTTGTTGACTAATGCTCAATTGCTCTGCGAGTTGTTTTTGTGTTTGTGAATCATCTTCGTCCATAGGACGATTAATTAATAATAGGATGATTTGAGTTGAAATTTAAAAACCTTCCTGAAAAGGTAAGTTTACGGTACCAATCAAAAATAAAACGATTCCTGTTGATAGATATAATGATATCCAGAAAATTTATCTTATCTCCCTCTATTTCTGTAGTGAATTGAAGACGTGGATGAAATGAATTAAATTGTTGTAAAATATCAATTTTTGAGAGAGAAATCGCGGTACAGATATTATCTACATATCTATAATAAAACAAAATATCCAGATTCAACGTCATCAAGGACATCATCTCTAATCTCCTAATTACTAAGTAAATGCAG
>NW_017304331.1:372680-375404 GCF_001594115.1 Trachymyrmex septentrionalis | reverse complement strand
CAGTACCGGGTATCTTTACGCGAAGCGCTAAGCTTTCCGAAATCTTGATTATTATATCTCATTTAACAGATTGAAGGACGTTTCTTATATGAAATAAATAACAATAAATAAAGAGCAAAGTAAGAGTCAACACATTTCTTTAAAAAAAAGTCACACAATTAAAAGAATAAATTACAAGTAGAGAAAAGTAAAATTAAAGAAGTATATAATAAAAAATAATAAATAAAAAATAAAAAATAAGTAATAAAAACACAGTTAAAATTATATGTTTCGGCTACCGGATTGAGCCCTCTTCAGACATTAACATATCGAAAAAAATCGTAGTACAAAATCAATTATCGCAAATGTTCGCATATTCATTACATTCACAGTTTGGGTGAGTCTTGATGTAGAACTCGACATTATTTCCGTACGATTGAACAGTCAAATGTGTTTCAAATATCTTAGAAAAGTTCTAGTTGATAAAAAAGATAAAAACACTTTTTACAAAAAAATACACGCAAATAAATTAACATACCGGAAATCTAATAAGAAATAAAAAATTCACCAAAAATCATATGTAAATTATTCAAACAAGTGTGTCCATATAAGAATAAAAAAACTTTTATTCTTAAAAATATATAAAGAAAGGTGGAACGCAGATGTGTAAGACGGACATTATGTATCGATTATTACGCTCGCTGTTGCGGATCACTACGGACTGAGAGAAGAGACGGACTGTCAGTATCGAAAAGTCAAACTTTATTTACAATAGGTATATATGCCTTATGAAAACCTTCGGTGTCAGTTTGTAAATTCAAACTATTTTTCTGCTTCTTAATATTAAGCATTTCGAAAAGCGTTTCCTATAGCAAGGCTCTTCATCTAAAATTGTAACATTATCTCATTGGAAATCATGATCATACTGTAGCCTGTGCTCCGTTATGACAGAACGGACAAAAGTGTTATGTCTACCAGGTGTACAAGTATGAAATGTGGATTTCTTTCCAAAAAAAAACACGTTAAATTCGGAAGAATGATAAAAAGAGCTTTATTCAAAGTATGCTCCATTGCTAATTACACATTTTTCCCATCTTTCGGGCAATTTGTGGATACCGTGCTAGTAAAAATCTTCCCCCTTTGCCGCGAACCATTCATCGAGCCATTTTTTCACATCTTCGTACGAATCAAAGCGCTGCTCAGCAAGTGCGTGACCCATCGATGCAAACAAGTGGTAATCGGAAGGAAGTCTGGTGAGTAAGCCGCATGGGGTAGAACTTCCCAGCTGAGTGCTTCCAACGTGTCGCGAACCGGTTTTGCCGTATGTGATGGAGCATTGTCATGAAGAAAAATGACTTTGTGTTGTCTCTTTTGGTATTCTTTTTTCAAGCAGCGAACGGTTCAAATCGATCAATTGTTGTTGGTAGCGTCCAGCATTAACCGTTTCACCAGGTTTTAACAGCTCATAATAGACCATACCCTTCTGGTCCCACCAAACACAGAGCATCGTCTTTCTGCCAAAGCGATTCGGTCTTGCGGTCGATGTGGATGGTGCGCCTGGGTCTACCCATGATTTTTTGCGCTTGGGTTTTTCAAAATAAATCCATTTTTCATCCCCACTAACGATACGATGCAAAAACGACTTTCTTTTGTATCGTGCAAGCAAAATTTTACATGTGTTTTTGCGCCTCTCCATCTGCCTGCCGTCCAACTCATGCGGTACCCATCTTCCGGTCTTCTGAATCTTTTCCATCTCTCGTAGGCGATTGGAAACAGCTTGTTGACTAATGCTCAATTGCTCTGCGAGTTGTTTTTGTGTTTGTGAATCATCTTCGTCCATAGGACGATTAATTAATAATAGGATGATTTGAGTTGAAATTTAAAAACCTTCCTGAAAAGGTAAGTTTACGGTACCAATCAAAAATAAAACGATTCCTGTTGATAGATATAATGATATCCAGAAAATTTATCTTATCTCCCTCTATTTCTGTAGTGAATTGAAGACGTGGATGAAATGAATTAAATTGTTGTAAAATATCAATTTTTGAGAGAGAAATCGCGGTACAGATATTATCTACATATCTATAATAAAACAAAATATCCAGATTCAACGTCATCAAGGACATCATCTCTAATCTCCTAATTACTAAGTAAATGCAGTAGTTATATCTTATTATGATATACAATTATGGCGTCAAAGTATACGTCTTAAGGAATTTCTCTTCTCAAATAGAAGCATTAGCATGTTGAAATAATACAATCCTTATTGCTAAATTTTTGTCTTACTTTTTCTTACTTTTTCAATAAATGTAGTAGTATAAATATAATAGACTTATTTGTTTTGATTACGATTGCTCCTATATTCCCGATATTTCCCCAAGATAAGCGATATATCATTCGACTCTACATGAGTAGTCGTTTAATATGATATACAATTTGTACATCTTGGAACTTTATTTTCATTTTGACCGAAAAATGGTCCTAAATTAACATTCTCCTTACAAAAATTCCCTTTGTATCATTCTCATATCTATATTAGTAGCATAATCTTATTGAATTTCTTAATGTTAATCTATCGACACGCTGTATGTACGAATCACACGATTCAGAAAAATATAATGATGTTATTTAAATTAATAGTAATAATCGAATGTAATGTGTGGATTTTATGAAGATCTTCTTGAGCATTAAAAACTCGACAAAACGCATTTCTGAAAATGAGTGCTGTCAATTAGAGCATGAAAT
>NW_017304331.1:371262-372580 GCF_001594115.1 Trachymyrmex septentrionalis | reverse complement strand
CCAAAAATCATATGTAAATTATTCAAACAAGTGTGTCCATATAAGAATAAAAAAACTTTTATTCTTAAAAATATATAAAGAAAGGTGGAACGCAGATGTGTAAGACGGACATTATGTATCGATTATTACGCTCGCTGTTGCGGATCACTACGGACTGAGAGAAGAGACGGACTGTCAGTATCGAAAAGTCAAACTTTATTTACAATAGGTATATATGCCTTATGAAAACCTTCGGTGTCAGTTTGTAAATTCAAACTATTTTTCTGCTTCTTAATATTAAGCATTTCGAAAAGCGTTTCCTATAGCAAGGCTCTTCATCTAAAATTGTAACATTATCTCATTGGAAATCATGATCATACTGTAGCCTGTGCTCCGTTATGACAGAACGGACAAAAGTGTTATGTCTACCAGGTGTACAAGTATGAAATGTGGATTTCTTTCCAAAAAAAAACACGTTAAATTCGGAAGAATGATAAAAAGAGCTTTATTCAAAGTATGCTCCATTGCTAATTACACATTTTTCCCATCTTTCGGGCAATTTGTGGATACCGTGCTAGTAAAAATCTTCCCCCTTTGCCGCGAACCATTCATCGAGCCATTTTTTCACATCTTCGTACGAATCAAAGCGCTGCTCAGCAAGTGCGTGACCCATCGATGCAAACAAGTGGTAATCGGAAGGAAGTCTGGTGAGTAAGCCGCATGGGGTAGAACTTCCCAGCTGAGTGCTTCCAACGTGTCGCGAACCGGTTTTGCCGTATGTGATGGAGCATTGTCATGAAGAAAAATGACTTTGTGTTGTCTCTTTTGGTATTCTTTTTTCAAGCAGCGAACGGTTCAAATCGATCAATTGTTGTTGGTAGCGTCCAGCATTAACCGTTTCACCAGGTTTTAACAGCTCATAATAGACCATACCCTTCTGGTCCCACCAAACACAGAGCATCGTCTTTCTGCCAAAGCGATTCGGTCTTGCGGTCGATGTGGATGGTGCGCCTGGGTCTACCCATGATTTTTTGCGCTTGGGTTTTTCAAAATAAATCCATTTTTCATCCCCACTAACGATACGATGCAAAAACGACTTTCTTTTGTATCGTGCAAGCAAAATTTTACATGTGTTTTTGCGCCTCTCCATCTGCCTGCCGTCCAACTCATGCGGTACCCATCTTCCGGTCTTCTGAATCTTTTCCATCTCTCGTAGGCGATTGGAAACAGCTTGTTGACTAATGCTCAATTGCTCTGCGAGTTGTTTTTGTGTTTGTGAATCATCTTCGTCCAACAATGCTTGCAATTCCACATCTTCGTACCTTTTTGGCGGTTTTCC
>NW_017304331.1:361477-370829 GCF_001594115.1 Trachymyrmex septentrionalis | reverse complement strand
GTAATGTTTATTTAATTTACATAAAATGAAAAATATAGTAAAAAAAGCCAATATGAGTAATTAACAAGTATAATATAATTAAGAGTAAAAATAAACTTTCTAAAATAGGGACCGTTTCAAATTCACAAAACTCCTTTTTCAGCCAAAAAATAAATAAATACATAAAATAATCAGTATAGAATATTAAAAGCTAACAGTTATTAATACAAAAAATTAGGGTCACAAAAACATTATTCAAACAAATGTATACCTACATATATTATTAATTAGTTAATTAGTTAAAAGGAAGAAAAAAAAAGTGTGTCAAACGTATAAAATGTAAAACACGTTGCATATTAATTGTTGTGGTAATTATTCTTACAGACTGGTATTTTACTGTTTTCTTATATATGTATAGCTCAAACACATCAGTCTGTGAGAGGACAAATTGCTTGCAATAACAACGATCAAATATTGGTAAATATATATAGCATATTATTTTTAATATGCCATTTTTAATATTTTTTTAACGTTCTTCTGATTTGAGAATTTAAGATCTTAATTTCTGACAATTTTAACATTTTGATTATCCCGAACACAATTCTTTCTCATGTCTCGGTTCGAGAAACAGATTACATTTTTTAACAAGGTAATAAATATGCAACACGTTTTACATTTTATGTATTTGACACTTAATTTTTTTCCTCTTATCTAATTAATATTAACTGATTATATATACCTTTGTGTGGGCAATGTTTTTGTGTATGTGTACTTTTTGATTTTAATAACTGTTAAAGAGAGAAAGAAAGAGATAAGAAGGAAAGAGAAGGGAGAGAGAGAGAGAAAGAGAGGCAGAGGGGAAAGAAAGAGAGAGACAGAGAGAGGGAGAAGAGGAGAGAGAGAAAGAGAGAGAAGAGGGACGAGAGAGAGAAAGAGAAAGAGGGGGAGAAGAGAGAGAGAGGGGGGAGGAGAGAGAGAGAGAAAGAGAGAGAGTTTTTAATGTTCTACCAATTACAGACTTCATTTAATTACAATTTTTATTTATTTATTTTTTGGTTAAAGAGATTCTGGGAGTTCAAAACAGTTCCTATGATATTTAGAAGGAATTCTATAGTTGTCTGTGTTTTATCGAATCAATATGACACATATAATTTACGTGTCATTGACACATTACTATATAAATAAAATGGATAAATATATTACAGTACAAAAGGATATCTGCCCCCATACATCTAAGAGTAATGTAGTTTATAAGATAATAGCAATAATTGTGATGCGTTGGACAGACGAGCAGACAATTAAAAACCAGAATTACAGAACATCGCAATCATATTACCAAGTGTACAAGTATGAAATGCGGATTTGAGAAAACAGATGGCGCATCAATGCAGTGGTATAAAGATTTGACTGTTATGCCATTTTGAAGTGCCATCAACAAGTGTCAGACGCGCACGAATGATAAATTGAAAAAGTGTTTGCATAGTGTTGTGTTGCTGTGTTCGATATGTCGAAATTTATACCAAACAAAGAGCATTCGCGAACAGCATTAATTTTTTGTTTTCATTTGAAGAAAACTGCTTCTGAATCATACCGATTACTTCGAGAAGCTTATGGTGAACATGCTCCATCGCAAGATACGTGTGAACGATGGTTTCGACGTTTTAAAAGTGGTGACTTCGATGTTGCAGACAAGGAACACGGAAAACCGCCAAAAAGGTACGAAGATGTGGAATTGCAAGCATTGTTGGACGAAGATGATTCACAAACACAAAAACAACTCGCAGAGCAATTGAGCATTAGTCAACAAGCTGTTTCCAATCGCCTACGAGAGATGGAAAAGATTCAGAAGACCGGAAGATGGGTACCGCATGAGTTGGACGGCAGGCAGATGGAGAGGCGCAAAAACACATGTAAAATTTTGCTTGCACGATACAAAAGAAAGTCGTTTTTGCATCGTATCGTTAGTGGGGATGAAAAATGGATTTATTTTGAAAAACCCAAGCGCAAAAAATCATGGGTAGACCCAGGCGCACCATCCACATCGACCGCAAGACCGAATCGCTTTGGCAGAAAGACGATGCTCTGTGTTTGGTGGGACCAGAAGGGTATGGTCTATTATGAGCTGTTAAAACCTGGTGAAACGGTTAATGCTGGACGCTACCAACAACAATTGATCGATTTGAACCGTTCGCTGCTTGAAAAAAGAATACCAAAAGAGACAACACAAAGTCATTTTTCTTCATGACAATGCTCCATCACATACGGCAAAACCGGTTCGCGACACGTTGGAAGCACTCAGCTGGGAAGTTCTACCCCATGCGGCTTACTCACCAGACTTCCTTCCGATTACCACTTGTTTGCATCGATGGGTCACGCACTTGCTGAGCAGCGCTTTGATTCGTACGAAGATGTGAAAAAATGGCTCGATGAATGGTTCGCGGCAAAGGGGGAAGATTTTTACTAGCACGGTATCCACAAATTGCCCGAAAGATGGGAAAAATGTGTAATTAGCAATGGAGCATACTTTGAATAAAGCTCTTTTTATCATTCTTCCGAATTTAACGTGTTTTTTTTTGGAAAGAAATCCACATTTCATACTTGTACACCTGGTAGACATAACACTTTTGTCCGTTCTGTCATAACGGAGCACAGGCTACAGTATGATCATGATTTCCAATGAGATAATGTTACAATTTTAGATGAAGAGCCTTGCTATAGGAAACGCTTTTCGAAATGCTTAATATTAAGAAGCAGAAAAATAGTTTGAATTTACAAACTGACACCGAAGGTTTTCATAAGGCATATATACCTATTGTAAATAAAGTTTGACTTTTCGATACTGACAGTCCGTCTCTTCTCTCAGTCCGTAGTGATCCGCAACAGCGAGCGTAATAATCGATACATAATGTCCGTCTTACACATCTGCGTTCCACCTTTCTTTATATATTTTTAAGAATAAAAGTTTTTTTATTCTTATATGGACACACTTGTTTGAATAATTTACATATGATTTTTGGTGAATTTTTTATTTCTTATTAGATTTCCGGTATGTTAATTTATTTGCGTGTATTTTTTTGTAAAAAGTGTTTTTATCTTTTTTATCAACTAGAACTTTTCTAAGATATTTGAAACACATTTGACTGTTCAATCGTACGGAAATAATGTCGAGTTCTACATCAAGACTCACCCAAACTGTGAATGTAATGAATATGCGAACATTTGCGATAATTGATTTTGTACTACGATTTTTTTCGATATGTTAATGTCTGAAGAGGGCTCAATCCGGTAGCCGAAACATATAATTTTAACTGTGTTTTTATTACTTATTTTTTATTTTTTATTTATTATTTTTTATTATATACTTCTTTAATTTTACTTTTCTCTACTTGTAATTTATTCTTTTAATTGTGTGACTTTTTTTTAAAGAAATGTGTTGACTCTTACTTTGCTCTTTATTTATTGTTATTTATTTCATATAAGAAACGTCCTTCAATCTGTTAAATGAGATATAATAATCAAGATTTCGGAAAGCTTAGCGCTTCGCGTAAAGATACCCGGTACTGTTTTGCTCTAAAATGGTACGTGTTTTCTTAGCGCCAAGACACTATCATATCTTTGGATAATATCCTCATAAATACTTTTTTTTCTGCGATGACTGCAACTATAATTATTCGCTGAGCAACAAATGTATTGAAGCTTTTTTTCATTTGAGTGTTTCCAATTTTTATTTCTCATTTATTTATTTATTTTTTATTTGTTTATTTTTCTTAGACGGCATTATTTAATGTGGACTATTATTTATCTTCACAAAATATGCAAGTTAGTTTTTCTCTCTCAGTGTAATGTTATAACAAATAATATATTTCCATTCAGACGTATTCCACCGGAATCTAAGTTAACCTAATTGTAAAGAATTTATTACTCGTATATTTTTAATATTAAAAACGTTAAAAATTCTTTTTTAAAGA
This sequence comes from Trachymyrmex septentrionalis, assembly GCF_001594115.1. Taxonomy (NCBI): domain Eukaryota; kingdom Metazoa; phylum Arthropoda; class Insecta; order Hymenoptera; family Formicidae; genus Trachymyrmex; species Trachymyrmex septentrionalis. Next base: position 366,882 of record NW_017304331.1, on the reverse strand, counting down.
TATAAAGACTAATATTGTTGGTCAACCTAAACTATAAAATACTATTACTATTAACGTCATCGTCGTCGTCTGCCTGGCTCATGGATTACGTCTATTGGCAATCTGAACCTTTTTAATTTATTTTTTAATAAATTTTTTAATGAACACTCGACTACTATAACTGTCCGATGGTCACTCAAGGTCATGACATTGACAATATATGAGTCAAGGTTTTAATTTTTTTTTAATAACTTTGTAATGAGTGGTATGTGACTGCTATAACTTTCTCAAGATTATTTGGTGTGATGACCTTCATAACGTATGGGAAGGTCAAGATCATCGAAAGTAAATTGTCTATTTTAATTTTAATAACTACTTAATAATCAACAACCGACTGCTAAAATGCTTCCTGTCACTCAGAGTCATAACCTTGATAATATACATCAAAGTCAGCGGCATCAAAGTTAAGTTCTTTATTTTATTTTTAAGATCCCCGATTAAAAGAGATCCGACCAAAAAGCTTACGTCAGCCTTGAGGTCTATGCTCACTGGGTGGAAGACCAGAGGTCACCTCAAGGATTCTGAGTACAAAGCTTTGTACTGCAGTGACGGTTCTCTCCCGAGGGCTTATGGGCTGCCAAAGATTCACAAGCCTGATTGTCCTCTTAGAATTATAGTGTCATCGGTGGGCAGTCCGCTACATTCTTTGGCTACGTTTTTACACAAGAAATTATTTAAAACCATCCCGAGAGCTGACAGTTATATGAAAAACAGTTTTGAACTGGTTGAGAGGCTGAGGGATGTGCACTTTACGGGGACACATGAGTTAACGTCTTTGGACGTTACCTCTCTGTTCACGAACGTGCCAACGGATGTAGCGATCGACTGTGTTAACGAACATTGGATACGGTTTGTCCTTGACTCTTCGTTTTTTGTCTTTGACAATGTTTTTTACAGGCAGAGCTTTGGCACCCCCATGGGCTCTCCAATATCACCAGTGATAGCGGACTTAGTGTTGAGGAGATTGGAGACGGTGTCCTTGATGTGAATTTGGACATTCTATTCTATTATAGATACGTTGACGACATATGCACTGCGTTGCCCCCTCTCAGATCGACGTGTTATTAGAGAGATTTAATGCATTCTACTTTTTATTTTATGTATCTATGACTATTATCTTTAATTTATATATATTATGCGACGACTCTTTTTCGCCATTTATTTTGTTTATACATAAAGAGTCTTTACACCGCTGTTATTTATTTTTAAGTTTTTCACGTGTGATGAGTGACTGCTAAACCTTCCGAAGGGTACAGGAAATGTAGCAGGAAAATAAGTATCGTATGCCGCAAGTCTACGTTAAGTATTAATTACAGACTAAAAAAAGGAATAAAATTAAGTAAAAGTTACCAAAAAGAGTAATTCTAACTTTAATTTATGTCTGTACTCATTGTTAGGCCTTATGATTCTTATAAATTTAATTTTATATGCTTTACGAATTATTTTATTGGTTAACACTTAATAGTTATATTTAAAACAATGTTAAACAAGCTACCCAAAGTTTAAATTTGTACAGTTAAGATTCTTTCTATGGTATTTTTATTTTATGAAACATCTGATTGAATAACTAATTAAAAAGGAACATTTTATACAAATATATTTCTATAAAAAATGCAGGGATGTAAAAGTAACACCGTAAATATTATCGTTACAGTCGTTCATAAAAACGATCTGATATCAACATTAAGGTTCTTTATGATAGCAACAATTATTGACTGTAGTAATTTTGTGCTAAGCTTGGAAAAGTAACATTTTACTATAACGTTTACTTAAAAGATTATTACTGAAAAGATTATTTGTAATAAGTAACGCATAACGTAAATGAGTAAAAAGTAACGCGTTACAAATAACAAGTGACCATTTTAACTCGTTGTACATAAGTAATGATTGAGAGACTTTCCTACTCTAATGATACAGTTAAAAGTTTTTGTAAAAAATGTACTAAAGTAATTAATTTATATACTTTTTATATAGAACGATATTAAAAACTACAAAAGTCATGTTATTAGTATATAAATTTATATAAAGGTAACTTTTCTGTACTTTTAATTTATGTCTTTAATTACATGTCTTTTTAAGGAATGCGCTGACTCTTACTTCGCCCTTTGTTTGTTGTTATTTATTTTATATACAAAGAGTCCTTGTATTTTTGTTATTTATATAAATTTATCTTTTTAAAAGAGGTAAGAAAGCGTACAAATATGTATATGTTTCACAAGAAAAAAAAGTTACTAAATTAAAAAATAAATTTATAAGGAAACATTAAGCACGAAATAGACGTCCTTGTCTCTTTCTCTCCCTCTCTGCTTCTTCCTATTGCAACATAACCTGCTCGCAGAAGAAGAAAATTGCGGTTTTTCTCGCTCCTCAGCATAGCCTTCATGAGGGCAGGAAGCGAGAAATCTGGATCCACCTTGTCAACTAGGACTCCGCGCAGCTCAGTCCATGTAGGACATATCTTCAATGTATGTTGCGCAGAGTCCCAGATTGCCACGCAATGATGGCAGTGTGCCGTCAACTTCTTTTTTATACGACACAGATATTTACCGAAACAATTATGTGAATACCTTTGTCAGGCGGTACGTCAGCCTGCCTCACTCCCTGTCCATCTACTCCTGCAGATAGGGCTAGATGGCCTCTAATGTCCGGGTACCGGTTGTCGGCGGGTCTTCTTCGAGGAGTCTCTTCTACACCTCAAAGGCTCACCGAGCGTCTTCCACTGAAATGTGCAAAGGTTTTCGGCAGGGGGTTTACTCCCCTCTGTCGCATCGCCCAGACCCTGTCATAAGTCTGAGCGAGGGCATCTGTGATTATTTTTATAGGAGAAATCCCCGCGAGAGCCATCGCCGTCGCATGCGAAACCGTCCTGTAGGAGCGAGTGAGGTACAGAACCTCCTTCCGCTGAGCGAAGGTGAATCCTTAACTCTTCTGTTGTTGAGCCTCTCCCGACTCCATAACGGGGCACCGTACAGTGTCCTGGACATCACGGCATGCATATACGCCTTTCTTATTCCATCACCCGGACTCAGGTTAGGAATCAGGCCGATAAGCGCGTCGGCCCTTTTGCCTAACCTGGGAACCAGAGAACTAAAGCGCTCCCTGAATCCTCACCGGCCATTCAGCGTGAAGCTCAGATATTTTAAGGTAGGCCCCACAGTGACGCTGACTGCACCCACCATTACCTGGACTGGAGGCGGCACCTTCTGAGACTCATGAATAAACATGGCCTTGGTTTTCTGAGCTGCCACTTCCAATTCTTTCACTGAGCCAACGACACACGCCAAACTCCGTTCGCCTTGGTAGTCGCACCTGCCAGTTGCCCTCCTTCCCCCTCCCCCGGCCCCGAGCCCCCGACTCCCATCACCTGGGTATTGTATGCGTAATACACCGTATGGCAGCCGGCGGGGACGGTATGGAGAAAGTGATGACGTCGTAAATAATGTTCCACAACAAGGACCCTAAAATTTCCTGTGGAACCCTATGACATCTTCCTTCGACGTTGGAGTCCACTTTTGTCGAGGAATTCCAGTCATCTATCCCGAAAGTCTTGTATATGGACAAGGTAGGAAGGCAAATGGTACTTCAGGACTTATCCTGTCCCAGGGAAGGGTATTGAAGACGTTGAGCACATCTAGTGATATGGCCAACGCCACCCCGCCCCCCGCCCTCCCTCACGATGAACCCTGTGAGGGCTTGGACCTGACGTATCGCGTCGATAGTCGAACGACCCTCACGGAACTCATATTGGTCCTCCAAAATATTGGGATCACTCCGGGACAGATGCTAGACAATACTGGTTGCCATTATTCTCTCCAGCAATTTTCCCGCATCGTCTAGTAGGCCTATATGCCGAAGAGCTCTCCGTCGGCCTGCCTTCCTTACGAAAGAGGACAAGCCGCGCCTTCTTCCATTCCGAGGAGAAGATTTCCTTTATGAGGCAGTCTGTGAATAACAGCCTTATGCGCCAATCTCTGGGGCTACCAAGGCTCAGACTTTTCCGTGCACACCATTCGGGGCTTTCGGCCTCCCCCTCAGTCTCCGGAATGCACGGACCATCTCGTTCTCGAACACAATCAACTTCTCTGTCCACCCATTTGGAGATCCTTCCCTAAGTGAGATAACTGTCTCCCTGATTGAGAAGAAAGTGTCCACCATGTTTGTGAGGAGTTGGTGGTCGAGCAATTCCGTAATTGGTGACGTCCAAGACCTGAGCTTTTTCGTCACGATTTTGTATGGACGCCTCCAAGGATCTCTGTTCAAAGACAAGATCATCTCATGCAGGCCTCGGCTTTTCTAATTGTCAGGTGGAGGACGCCCCGTCGCTTAGCTCGCATATGGTATCGTCTAGCTGCAATGGTATCACGCTTCAGATCTTCCAACCACCAATTTATGGCCCAGCGGGACAGTTGGCGGCTCCGAGGCATGGAGGCGTTACATGTCCTCTCCATAATGTTCCGGAACCACGCCATAGATTCTTCCACTGTGACCTTTTGGTCTTCCCTCGGCCAAGCAGTCACCTTCAGGGAGATTTCTAGGGTGTCCTTGTTCAATTTTTTCAGGACCCATCAACGGTCTTCATACCGCCGTCTGCAGAGTTGCAGTACCTCACGAATCGTGGAGACAACGTGAACTAGATCAGCCGATGATCCGACAGTTCGCCCAGTCTGGACTCCACTTTCAACTCTTTATCCTCTGTAGGAGTTGGAGAGATCTGACTACGTGAGATCAATGATCAACTCCCCTTGATGTCCCACAAAGATTTTCTGGTCTTGAGTCAGTAATACATGGCCCAGCTCCGCCCACTGGATTATTGTTTCTTCTCTCGGGGACTTCTTTGGAGACCACCACGCCCATGGGCGTTGAAGTCCCTCTTTATTATGGCTTAGCGGGGAGCACGTTGTTCAACGTGTCTTCTTATCTCCCCCCAAAATATCCTCCACCTGGCTTCTACTGATAGACCAGGGATGAGGTAGCACCTATACGAGGTCTGTTCAAAAAGTATCGCGAATTTTGAATTTCCGCGGGTTACGTATATTCGATTTTCGATTTTTTGTGGCGTTATGTTGGTACTCATGTCTCTCACTTATGCCGACAAGTTCGGCCATTTTAAATGTTCAGTTAATTTTTGACAGCTGCTTTGCTTGCACGTGTTTTGGCTCAAAAAATGGATCAAAGAATCTGTATCAAATTTTGTGTGAAAAACAAAATTAAGTGCGCGGACGCATTCCGAATGTTGACTGTGGTATATGGTGAAGTTACCTTGGACCGAAGCAACGTTTATCGGTGGTACAAAATGTTCTCAGAGGGCCGAGAAGATGTGAACGACGAAGAGCGTGCCGGACGCCCGAGCACGTCAACAACAGACG
>NW_017304331.1:358249-361344 GCF_001594115.1 Trachymyrmex septentrionalis | reverse complement strand
ATAAAGACGGCATCGAAGGAGGAGCTGAACAAGATCACAAAAAATAATTTTTTGAAGTGCTTCGAGGATTGGAAAAAACGTTGGCACAAGTGTATAATATCTGATGGGGATTACTTTGAAGGGGACAAAATAGATATTCATGAATAAATAAATAATTTTTGAAAAAACACAAAATTCGCGATACTTTTTGAACAGACCTCGTATACGTCGATGGGTCTCCACTCCACTCCGACTTGTCTCTTCTCGCCAACAGCGAAATGGGGGCGGAGTACGCCGAATTCTTCCAGGCCATCGCCACTTTTCCGTGCAAGCTCCCATCCAGCGGAGGTTGTTTTCTAAGATCCTGTACGGGTCGGAAACAATGGCCAGACCTTTGTCCCATTCCGTGAGGTACTGATAGCATATCTTGCGCCCCGCTGGAGTGGTTCCAGATTTCCCTGGAGAATATCGGTGGTCGCTATTTTTAATTATTACTGCCGACCCGCTCCAGAGTCATTGTCCTCCGGGCCTGTTATAGTCTCGGGGTGGGCCCAATGCGCCCGCCATCCCCCTTGTCAGACCTACTAAAGAATACGAGCTCTTTACGAGGTGCTCCTGTTCTGGGCATTTCCTTTATTGGACTAGGAAGAGGAAACGTCAGAATCTCTCTCACCTTTTGTCTTACCTTTCTTTTTCACGGCCTTACAGCTGGGCTCCCCAATACGATGCCAACCCTGTTCTTTGCAGGCCGGGTAACTGGCCTGACTGCCTGTGTAGTTCTTTGCTATATGTCCGGCTCTGCCACATTTGTAACAGCAGTCAGATCAATTGATATTACTGCTGCCGGATATGGCCGAACTTCTGGATGGATCTGTAGCAAGTGTATCGGCAGAAGGGTGACGCGGTAATCGGTCTATCCGATTTTTATGCGCACCGCCGCCGCAACTCTTTTTGTGGAATAATATGATTTGTCGAACCTTTCAAAATACGCCTCTGTTTCGGCGATGAGCTGCTTTCTGGTGGTGAATCTCTTTCCTCCAAACCATTTCTTCAAGTTTGGAAACAGGAAATAGTCGCAGGAGGCTAAATCTGGCGAATATGCTGGATGGGAAAGCAATTCGTAACGGTATTCGTTGAATTTGGCCATCGATGCCAGGTATGTGTAAACCCGTGCATTGTCTTGATGGGAGAGCACTTTCTTTTTCGCCAAATGGGGACGTTTTTTTTTTAAATGTTGTTGAAACGATCCAATAAGGCTGCGTAGTAATCGCCATTGATCGTTTGCTTCGACGGAAAGTAATCGATATGAATTATACCGCGTACATCCCAAAAAACTGTGACCATCACCTTTCCGGACAACATCGCGGTCTTCGTCTTCTTTCGGAGCTGGTTCACCCGGTGAAGTCCATTGTTTTGACTGTTCTTTTGTCTCGAGTGTGAAGCAATGGATTCATGTTTCGTCCACAGTAATGAATCGATACATCGAAATTCATCTGGATTACGTTGAAACATCTCCAAACATTGTTTTGAAATCATCACTTGGTCGCACTTATGGTCCACAGTGAGCAAACGCGGCATCCATCTGCCGATAGCTTTTTCATATCCAATTATTCGTGCAAAATTGAAATCACTGTGCCATGTGATATGCCTGTGGCCTCAAGAAGCTCGCGCACTTTTACTCGTCGATCAAAATAATATCATGGACTTTATCGATGATTTCTGGCGTAGCAGCCTCAATTGGACGTCCCGAACGAGGTGCATCACATGTGGATGTACGACCGTATTTAAATTCATTCTCCCAATTGTATACAGTCGCAAACGCTGGTGCAGATGTGCTATGTACATTATCCAACTCGGCTTTGATTTCTTTCGGCGTTAAACCTTTCATATGTACAATAGATGTTTGATCACTGCACGAAACTCGTTTTTTTCTATTTTGCAAAAAATACAAAGGTTATTCGCTTTAATCGTCTACAGAAATGAAATCACGCAATGAATTCCGCTCAAAATTTGATAGTAATCAGCTGAAAGATGCTACTTGTCAAAAAGTAATGTGACATGACGCTGCGAGTGCTCTCTGACAGATTTTTTAAGAACTTATTGACTTGCCCTTGTATATCTAATTTAAAAAAATAACACCTATATTTGTATATTTGTCACCAAGTTAAAATCCCATAAATATACTTAATTTGAATAATACATATCAGGTATATAAAAGATCTGATATTAATAATTATTAATTTACTATTTATCTTGTATGCCCGTTTTAATTCTAATTTTATAATTGGATACAGTTGATTTGATAATTATTTTGAAAATACACTTGGATTCCATAATTTCTTACTACAAGACACGATTACATATCGCTTAATTCGATTTACAATTGCAATATGTTGAGGGTGTATTATAATTTATTATCATCCGCGCGCGTACATCGTTTTTAATTATATATTAATTTAAGTCGATTGTGATATTAAGAAGAATTCGCAGTAGGATCGAAACGTCTGTACTTTAATTTTATATTAAATAATACTTGTAAATATTTTATACCCCGACATTCAGTGTTTGGCTTTCATAGACATCATCTATCTTTCATTATTTATATCTTAATACTTACGTTATTATTGTATCTATATTTTAGTAATTCATCATTTTTCTAGAGTCACTATAATCAGATCGGGATGAACTATTCACCCTCGGGATTAGTTAGCATCATGTTTGAGATGATGCGATGTGTTAGTTAAAACGTGAGTTAGTATAAATGTATTGTGTCAGTAAAAATGTAAGTTTATGTAACATACTCTGTAAGTTTGTGTAACACATGTGTGAGTTGTAAACGACATCCTAGCAATGTCGTCCTTCCGGTCGCATGTCTCAATTCTTATTGGAATGACTTTACATTTTTCGGTCCAGCAGCGCCAAGTATTTTTACATAAAAATTTTTTTATATAAATTTTTTAATTTTGTTCTGTTACGTTTTTAATTCTCTGTGATAACTCTTGGGTTGAAAATATAACAAAATTTGGATTTCTTTTTTTAAATTTGTACAACAGAGTTTTATTCCAGGTTCATATATGATTTGGATTGAGCGAGATAACAATTTTTAAAGATTATAA
>NW_017304331.1:352458-358149 GCF_001594115.1 Trachymyrmex septentrionalis | reverse complement strand
ATATATATATATACCTGATACGTGTCATTCAAATTAAGTATAATTTTTATTTATGGGATTTTAACTTGGTGGAAAATATACAAAAATAGGTTTTATTTTTTTAAATTAGATATACTATCATTTAAATTGTAATTTTTAATCAAAGTTCATACATGATTTGGATTGAGTAAGGTAATAATTTTTAAAGATTAAAATTTAGCTATTTTATTATTAATATCAAATATTTTATATACCTGGGGCTCTATTCTTGAGCACATATGAACAATTTTTGCATACAAAAATAACAATTTCTCGATTGTGATTGAACGATTGTATACGAAATTGCTATTTTTGTATGCGATATTTGTTCAAGAATAGGGCCCTTGATACATATCGTTTAAATTAAGGAGAATTTTTATTTATGAGACTTTGATAAATACAAAAATACGTATTACTTACGTTCATTATATATTTTAATTTAATAAAATTTTTTTTTGCAGAGCACGTATCCACGGCATTTTTTTACATTTTTTTTTAAATATAAATGAACACTGATATCTCATACATTTTGTAATGTTTAACGTCTTATAAACAGTATATAAATTAATCAATTTAGTATACATTTTTTCTATAGAATTGAAAAATATGCACCTTTTGTGACTTTTTTTACCTTTTTTTAAAAGAATAAGTTTTGTAGTGATGTCATGTATTATATTTCGTAGTGTTTAATGTTTCCTTATAAATTTATTTTTTAATTTAGTAAAATATTTTCTCGCAGAACATATATTTGTACCGCCTTCACATCTCTTTTAAAAAAATTAATTTATTGTATATACTAATAATCATGGCTTTTGTATTTTTGACGTTTTAAATAAAGAGTATATAAATTAATTACTTTAGTATATTTTTTACGAAGATTTTTAACTGTAACATCAGGGTTGCAAAGTCACAAACGTTACTTACAACGAGTTGGAACGGTCACTCATTATTTAAAAAATAGTAACTCGTTATTTGTAACGCGTTACTCTTTATTCATTGCTTATAATGAGTAACATTATGCGTTGTTTATTACAAATAATCTTTTCAGTGAATAAATGCGTAGTGATAAAATATTAATATTACCTTTCAAAATGATTTTTCCAAGCTTAGCACAAAATTAGTATAGACAGTAATCGTTGCAATCGTAAAAAAAACTGTAACATCGTTATCAAATCGCTTTTATAAACGGCTTTAACGATAATATTTATGGCGTTACTTAACATCCCTGCATTTTTTATAGAAATATATTTGTATAAAATGTTCCTTTTTAATTAGTTATTCAATCAGATGTTTCATAAAATAAAAATACCATAGAAAGAATCTTAACTGTACAAATTTAAACTTTGGGTAGCTTGTTTAACATTGTTTTAAATATAACTATTAAGTGTTAACCAATAAAATAATTCGTAAAGCATATAAAGTTAAATTTATAAGAATCATAAAGCCTAACAATGAGTACAGACATAAATTAAGATTAGAATTGCTCTTTTCGATAACTTTACTTAATTTTATTCCTTTTTTCAATCTGTAATTGATACTTAACATAGACCTGCGGTGATATTTGTTTTCCTATCTCATTTCTTGCAAACTTTGGAAGGTTTAGCAGTCACTCATCACATGTTAAAGAGTTAATAAAAATGAAATAGAGAATTCAACTCTGACGCTGATCTTGTCATATATTATCAAGGTCATAATATTAAGTGACCATTAAAGCATTTTGGCAGTTGCTCGTTGATTATTATTGGGAGGGTGCATTAATTTTAAAGGATTTTCAAGAGATGGCATAACTAGTATTATTGCATAGGGCCATATTGTTGCTACCTTCATGATCAAAGCACTATTATTTAGTTTTTAGTATGTGTTGCCGAAGTGTAAACAACATTGTTTTTTTGAATATTTAATATGTCGAATTTTGTGTTAACAAAACGCAATTTGCGGGAAGCTTTGTTTTTTTGCTTCTATTTGAAGAAAAGTGTTATTGAAAGTCAACGAATGCTATCGGAAGCTTATAGTGATTATACTCTATGGATTTCGACATGTGAGTACTGGTTTCGTCGCTATAAAAAAGGTCATTTTGACACGGAAGACAAGAAATATCCAGGCCAGCCAAAGTTAAAGGTGAGGAAGTGGAAGTTTTACTCGATCAAGACTCGAGTCAATCGCAAGAAGAACTTGCAGAATCATTAAATGTTGATCGATCAACGATTTTCAGATGTTTGAAGGCCATTGGAATGATTCAAAAGTAAGGAAATTGGGTGCCGTACGAATTGAAGCCGAAGGAGTTGAAGACGTCGAAAGGCGCAAAATGATCTGTGAATTGTTTTGCTTCAAAGACATAGAAGAAAAAGTTTTTTGCATCATATCGCGACGGGTGATAAAAATTGGATACGCTACGATAATCCAAAGCGCAAAAAATCATAATGCAAGCCAGGCGAACTATCAACATCGACAGCAAAGCCGAAGGCGCCAAGTTCATGTTCTGTATTTGGTGGGATCAGCTCTAATGTATTATGAGCTGCTCCAACCCAACGAAACTATCATTGGGGAACGCTACCAACAACAATTGATGCAATTGAGCCGAGCATTGAAGCAAAAACGACCAGATTACGCGAAAAGACACGACAAAGTGATTTTTCAGCACGACAACGCTTGGCCACGTGTTGCAAAACTGATCAAAGAAACGTTAGAAGCGCTTAACTGGGATATTCTATCACACCTATCGTACTCTACAGATATTACTCCTTCCGATTACCACTTACTTCGATCGATGACTCATGGCCTGTCTGAGCGGCGTTTCCATTCTTATGAAGATACCAAAAAATAGGTCGATTTGTAAATAGCCTGAAAAAAGGTGTGTCGTTCTTTCGACATGGAATTCACCTATTACCAGAAAGATGGCAAAAAGTAGTGGCTAGCGATGGACAGTATTTTGAATGATCAATTTGTAATCATTTTTTCACAATGAAGCCATATTTTTATCAAAAAATCTTTTAAAATTAATGCACACTCTCAATAAGAAGCTATTAAAATTAAAATAGACAATTCATTTACGATTGCCTTGACCCTCCCACATATTATGAAGATCACACAGAATAACCTTCGGAAGGTTGTAGCAGTAATCCATTGCACGTTATAAAGTTATCAAAAAAAATTAAAAGCTTTGTAGAGACCTTCAAAGCTCGGCGCTGAGGGTGGATTAAAGTGTCACCGGATTCCTTTCATGACAGTAGCATTTGCAACGCAACGGCCATCGGAAGACGATGCATGAAGAAGCTGTCTCAGCTATCTGTCGCCGCCAATGATATTAGTGTTACAATCTGAATGTCTAATTATAGTTTTCTTTATGATGTAAATCGGCGAAGTGCGACCAGGAATGCATTCATAGTGTAGTTTGAAACAACCTCTAGATCAGAGATCGGCAGACAGACACTGCTCATTGGCACCTAGCTACCGGCAAGAGTTATAAACGTTGGACAATAGTTGAACATCTTTGGGCAATAAATAATATGAGGAGAAATAATAAGGGATGTCACATGGAAGACGAATTTTCTTTCTTTTGTATAATTTTGGTTTATATGTAATAGAAAAAAGATAAGATAATTAAAAAAATAATTAGAAAAATAATTTACCGGTGAGGGCGAAGTCGCCAAAGCAGGCGCCTTGGTGGCCGAAATGCGATGCATCCTTGGCAACGAGGATGGAGTTAAGATCGCTCGACATTGTAAAAAGGTGGAAGAGAGGCCTCTCCTATGATCTATCATCAGAGAAATGTTGATTCAGGTCCTCGTTGAGGTACTAGCAAGACTGGGCTGTTCCCCAAAGGGCACACTTTCCCCTCTTCAGCGAAGGAGGAACCTCAAGGGGGTATGAAGAAGAAGAAGGGCGCAAAAACATCTGCGTCTTTCTCCATCCCCTCAATCAAAACGAGAAAGAAGTGGACGAATGGAAGAGGGCGGGAAACAGCCTGTGTAGGCTAAGCGAACCAAGATCCCTAAGGGAGCAAAGAAGAGCGAGCCTCCTCCCTCCTACACAGAAGAAGGCAGCGGCAGCGGCAGCGGCTTCGGCAATTCCTGCTCCCGGCGCCGAGGTGTAGATCAAGATGCTGGAAGGGGGGAAACTCAAACCGCGAAGAAAGCGGCAGCCAGCCCAACTCTGCCGAAAATGGGGAGAAACAAAAACCAGGAAGTCTCCCCTTATAGGAAAGACAGCTAAGCTATTGGGGCTAAGCGTCATCTACTCGCCACTGTAATGGTACTGACGTGTCCTAGTAGCAAATAAGCAGAAATGGCCTCGAAGGCCAGGTCGGAGATCAATCTCACGAATCTGGCCAGAGCCTGAGAGCAAAAAAGCTTTCACCGTGTCCTTGTCTATAAGATCCCTGGTGAGGGTGGAGCCGCCAAAGCGATCTTGACGTCCGAAATATGATGCATCTTTGGCAACGAAGATGGTGTTGAAGTCGTTCGACTTTGTAAGAAGTTCGAGCTGAGAATCACTGGCCTTGACGACTCTGCTACTCAGCCTGAGGTCTGTGATGCCTTAGTGGTGGCTGGTGGAAATAGTTCCATCGACATAAAGGTGGAGGCACTCCAAGTTGCTCCCAATGAATAAGGTCGGCGTAGGTCCAACTTCCCCTTGCGGCGGCCAATAAGGTCGCCAAACCGGAGAACAGGCTGGGTCTTTGTGCGCGTATAAATGCTGGAGGTTAGACCTCTCTACTGTTTCAAGTGCTTTGAAAAGGGATACGTATGCGCGCAATGCAGAAGTAAGACAGATCAAAGTGATGCCTGCTTCCGGTGCGGTAAAACCGAGCACTCAGCCAAGGAATGCTCGACGAAGCAGCAGGAATACCGAGTGTGTCGGTTTGCAGACAACCGACCATCGGCGGGAAGGCCTATAAGGCCGTTTGGAAAGGTAGCCGGAATCTCACGTTGGTGGATCTACTGAAGCATTGTGTCTAGGAGATAAAAGTTTAAACATGATACTTTATAAGAAGTTCATGGAGATAAACTTCCTAACCGGAGGAGACCAGACAACCGCAGCCCGGCCCATCCCGGGGAAATCGCCTTACCGGCGGAGATAAGCGGGCGATATCCCAGGCGCCGGTGACTGCCTTACACGGGTCGGGGAAAAGGAGAGGGCTTGAAAGATGCGGTATCTTTTACCAGAACATAATGTCCTGTCACATGCTCCAAGTGAATCTCAACTACGCCAAGTGCAAGGTATGTTTTCTGCACTACTTGTCTGAGCGTGGTTGCTTAATCGGGATAGTCGCCGAGCCGTACCGAGGCAAAGGCAAGCCATGTTAGGTTGGCCAAACTTGGCCAGCTCGGCGGCTATCACTTGGAAAGGAGCCACCAAGCCTCCACAGTGCGCCGTCCTAAAGAGTGGAGAATGGGCGGCGGCCGAATGGAGGTAACGGTGGTCATGGAGGTGTACTTTTCACCTTGACTCAGTCTTGCTGCATTCGAAGTCCACTTAAATGTTATGAGGAAATTTATACAAGAACTCTTCCCCCGATCAGTAATTACCGCGGAGATTTCAACGCGTAGTTCCTTTCTTGGAATTCTAACAGGAGAAATCCCTGCACCATCACGTTGAAAGAATGAGCTCGGCCTAGTGTTAGCCAACATTGGTTCGAGAAGTACCTGCATCCATTCCAAAGGTGAATCCATT
>NW_017304331.1:351498-352163 GCF_001594115.1 Trachymyrmex septentrionalis | reverse complement strand
ATGAGCTCGGCCTAGTGTTAGCCAACATTGGTTCGAGAAGTACCTGCATCCATTCCAAAGGTGAATCCATTGTGGACCTCATCTAGGCTACACCGGCAGCTGCGGGTATGATTAGGGACTAATGGGTCGATGATCTAGGGATCACGTCGGATCACGATCGTTTGGTCTGAGCGCCGGGCCTCCTCATCGAAAGTGCACTTTCCACCGAGGTACGCAGAGACACTCAGACTGCGTTAAGAAAGCTTGATGCGGATCTTTTGACAGCAGTGGTTCACGCAGTGGTCGAGCAAGAACATTCCGACCCGATCTCCGTGGATGAGGAAGCGGAAATCACCCGCGCGTGCGATGACTATGCGCCTTTCAACACGCACGCCGCCGAGATATCGATGGTCATGTAACCGCGTTATACAACACGTTCCGCAAGGTCCGGTTAAACTGCGAATCGCCATTAGAAGATTGAAGTCGAAAGCCTGAAAGGAGCTCCTCCTAAATTTCAAGAGGGATCCATAGGGGCGCCCGTAAATAACATAGTACTGGACAAAGTCCGACACGCGAAGACTTTGAACCCGGAGTTCCTAACCAGAATAGTTGAGACTCTGTTCCTGGTTAGAGAGGAAGTTATTCCTCCCAACAATGAGTCGCCAAATGGGTCGAGGACTACCGAG
>NW_017304331.1:327154-351398 GCF_001594115.1 Trachymyrmex septentrionalis | reverse complement strand
GCCGTACCGAGGCAAAGGCAAGCCATGTTAGGTTGGCCAAACTTGGCCAGCTCGGCGGCTATCACTTGGAAAGGAGCCACCAAGCCTCCACAGTGCGCCGTCCTAAAGAGTGGAGAATGGGCGGCGGCCGAATGGAGGTAACGGTGGTCATGGAGGTGTACTTTTCACCTTGACTCAGTCTTGCTGCATTCGAAGTCCACTTAAATGTTATGAGGAAATTTATACAAGAACTCTTCCCCCGATCAGTAATTACCGCGGAGATTTCAACGCGTAGTTCCTTTCTTGGAATTCTAACAGGAGAAATCCCTGCAGCATCACGTTGAAAGAATGGGATCCATAGGGGCGCCCGTAAATAACATAGTACTGGACAAAGTCCGACACGCGAAGACTTTGAACCCGGAGTTCCTAACCAGAATAGTTGAGACTCTGTTCCTGGTTAGAGAGGAAGTTATTCCTCCCAACAATGAGTCGCCAAATGGATGGGTCGAGGACTACCGATTATTGTTGCCGAAGTCAAGGGGAAATAGACTTTCCGTCGACTTACAAACGGATCTGTCTACTAGATGAACTGGGAAAGCTCTTTGAAAGGATCATAGCTTCCCGGATCGTCTGGCACCTGTCCCGGGGTGATGATCCCAATCTTTATGGACATCAATTCGAGTCCCGGGAGGGACGCTCTATGATAAGCGCTATCCTCCGTGTGTGTTCTCTCTTGGAGCAGGCCGTGAAGGGGAGTGGAGTGACGCTGGCGATATCTTTGAATGCGTTCAACTCCAGCCCTTGAGAGGTGATTGGGAGGGCTGCTGAGTTTCTTTGATCTTCCCAATTACCTTCCTTCGAGACTACTTTCGGGTCAGAAAGATCTGCTACGCAGATCGGCTTGATGAGTCGGAGAATCGTAAACTTTCCTGCGTTACGCAGGGGTCGGTATTCGAACCGCTCCTATAAAATCTTGTATACAACGGAATCCTGCGCACCCCTGTTTCCATCGGTTGCAATTTAGTATGCTATGCAGACAATACACTGGTTGTGGGAAAACGTAGAAGAAGACCACCGACAAGGCAAAGATGAGCGGGGCGTAAGATCCAGGAGATAGGGCTTAAGATGGCCTTTTATCGACGGAGGCACTCTTCTTCTAAGATAAAGAGGTGTCCGGGGAGCCATTCCAGGTAGATATTTGGATGGAGATAGTCACGTTCGAGTCAGTCTTAGATTCAATCACTTGGGCCTGATGCTGGATGGCTTCTGGGGGTTTGTTTCTCACTTCCAAGCCGTAATCTCCAGGGCGGAAAGAATGGCTTCACTGAACCGCTTACTTTCAAACCTTGGCGGAATTCTAATTCGGCGATCCTAGTGCGCACGTCAGGTGCCTATAAACGTGATCTTTTATGGATGATCGGTATGGGCCCGAGAAATGGCTGGAAATAGGCAAATTAAAGGCTTACACATCCGTGCAGCGGAGGAACTCGCTGCACAAATTTCCCGAGTCTACCGCACCGTGTCTGACGCAGCGGTGACCGCTCTTGCGGGAGCACCACCAGATCTCTTTTATGATCAATGAGGGTGCCGAGTTACATTGGCACATTCGGCGTATAAGGGAAAAAGAAATAACTCCCATCGCGAAGGCGGTCAGCTTACTAGGGAGCGCTAGCGGGAGAAGACCAATTCGGGCTTGGAAGAAAGACTTAAGTCTGATCCCTAACGGGCGTTAGAGTGGCCGTCAAGGCCAGCCTTATCTTAAGAAGTAGGTAGATCGAACCTGAGGTGGGCTGTCGTTTTACCTATTGCAAGTGCTTTCCGGACACGATTATTTCGGAGAGTTATTTGCATTGAATAAGGAAGGAGAAATGCCCCGGTGTCGTCACTGTGACGCTGGAGTAGACATGGCGCTCCACATCTTGGCGCATTGTCCTGCCTGAGGTGTAGAGCGCCGTGACTTCATAAAAACTATTGGCCCGGATCTGTCCCTCTCGATTGTTATGACTAAAATGCTCGAGAGGGACGGGTACTGTAGGGAAGTCTTTTCCTTCTGTCACAAAGTAATGTTGCAAAAGCAGGAGACGGAAAGAGTGAGGCGGGAAGAGACTCTCCTCCTGGACCCCTCTTAACAAGAGGAGGACGCGAATCCTTGACCCCTTGAGGGAGGGGGGGAGGGAGTGGTGTATCCATTTTAAATAGCGGATCTCGACGGGACAGACTAAAGATTCCCCGTCATTGGGAGTTAGATGAAATCGGGGTTCCGATAAATCCCAATTAGGATGGTCAAAATTGACCAAGGTCGCCTTTAAAAGGTGAAGACCTGGAAGTATGCCGCTGGTGATTCCCGGCCCCCCCCCTTGCAATAAAGTCTGTCAGAAGGCAGCGGTGGGATTTTTAGTATGCCCTGATGTTCTTGGACCTCTCCTTGGTGGAACGGAGGAGGACAAGGGCACTGAATCTCACTACTCCCAGGTTAGGTGATGACCGGACTTTCTAGTCAATCAATTACATCTTTGGAAAAAGATTGTTTTCATGCTTAAATCGGTTAACTTGTCTTACATTTACTACTTTTGGTCGCCATTCAGTTTATCGTCCAACTGAGAAGATTGATTTCCGTTGGATCCAGTGTATAATGCTCTGTTTGGTCAGTTACTTCCTTCCTTCTATGAGATTTGTAGGCTCCTTCCGGATATGTCTTAATCATGGCTAGCAATGAAACCTGTCGCCGCTATATAAATATGCTCGCGCGCTTTGGTGTGGTGTGCGAAATTATATCAGGCCATTTACATCAAAAATAGAATTTATTAAATTTAACAGTTGGCCTCGCATGCACACACACATTCATTCATTCGCGCCTCTAACTTCTTGGATGATGTAATTTTCACGTATCTGACGTGCGTAACGCGTATCGCGTAATGTCGGCTTCCAAGATGGCCGCTTCTTGGATGATGTAATCACCCTTCAATCTTATACTATCTATAGGCATTAATTATGAGCTTCTCTCGCTCGAACCGCGTATTTCGCGTGTTAATAATATTTAATATAAATCGGAAAGTACGCACGAAGCCGCGTATCGTGACGCGTGGTTATGCAACGTCGTACAAATCCGTTATCTTTTATGAGTCGCGCGTTCCTTTTGACCGCCTCTGTTAGGGTTTCCGTAACGACTATCTGCGATTAATTGCGTCTTTAACACTTTAAAAATATATACTTCACAATCGTGCTCGATGCCGCGAACTACTATCGCGTGGTTATGCACACGAAACGTCGATCGGACCTTTCTATGAGCCGTGCGTTTCTTCTGACTGCTTCACTCGGGGTTCCACGACTACTCTTCATGGCCGCTTTTTTTTCCTTCTCGATCCCCACTTACTTGTCAAAAATGGCTGTCGAAATACTGTCGATCGAGGATCGATAGTCGCGTAGATTAGATCTGGTGATCTTTAGTAACATTTACTCTCCGCTCGATTCTCATGCATTCATGGCCTTTGCTTATCTGTAATATTAATTACTGTTACAAAATATATTAAAGTACTTAATTTAAAGCTTATTATTTTTTCACGAACATTTTTCGTGCTTTCATATGAACTGTGCATACGCAACTATAGGTAACTCTAGTGTAATTCACTAGGTTTGGTGATTTTAATAAAATTAATGAATAATGTGAAATAAACAGAGTAATTACCTTTTCTAGGTCTCTAAAATTAATATTTGAATCCCATAATTGTCATAAACATTACTTAATTAAACTGTATTTAAGTTTATAGTATCGTATTAATCATAACGGATTCTGATCCTAATGCTTTAATTAATTATTTGAATAGTTCAATTGTCCTTTTTGAACACGTATTCTCATTATATTTGGTTTCTACGGCTAGGATAATTAAAAAATAACTCAAATAATGCTTTTATAATTCTCTCTTAGAAGATAAATCACCCGTTATTATAATTAATTATTAATTTTAACTACACATTGATGTATCTTGTGGATATTTAATTGTAATGTGTATTTTTCTGTTTCAGGTGACCTTGGACATTCTCAACGGATCATTTGGTAAGTTCTAATTATCTTTAATTGATTGTTAATTTCCTTTTTTCAGGTTCTATATATAAATTCAATAGCTGAATTAACTTTAAATAAGTATCTAACATGACTTCTACTAATTTTCCTTTTATTTTTACAAATAAATCTGCTGAAGTTGTCCTTGGTTTCCCAAGGATATATAGATAGATTGAGGTATCTTTTTATATCAAATAGTTAAAACTTTACAGTAATTCTTAATCAAATAAAACTAAATAATTGCAAATAATTCAAATACTTGTACTTCTGCACTCTTTATCTTTTAATGTTTAAAAATAATTCGTTGTCCTTTAGACTATATATATTTTTAATATATTGAAATTTATTGAATGGAATGAATAATATATCTTAATAATTATCTCGACTTTGTATCGACCTTATACTGACCGATGAGATCATGGCCGTTTATGCCCTATCATCTAATAATTTATTCTAGCTTAATCAATCCAATAAACTTTGCATAAAATAAAATTGTCAAATATAATACAAAGTTACAGATTTTCATTAAATCTAGTATCAAACAAATAAATTTAAAGGAATAATCATAACAAAATAAAACATCTAAATGTTAAAGAATCTTTTCTTTGCTTCGCTTCTTCATTTCGCATTGCTTTGCTCGATGATGTGCTGTTCTGTTGCTATACGAATATCCATCATTGGAATCGGCTAGGTTCATAGTAACGGCTGGTTACTGCACGGATGGTACACCGGTATTCTCTTTTTCTCCGTTGGGGTGTTTAGTGGATTGGCTCCATATATCTTTGCTCCATAATGATCTGTAATTAATTATACCGTATCAATAATTAATTCTATGGCAATGAGATTTTCCTTGCTGTTGCAAAGTCAATCTCGAGGGTGTCTACCCTTCCTTAGTAAAATGATCTCCTTTTGGGAATCATCGCTTCTTGGTAGAGATGGAAGATTTTCTTCACTTTAAAAAAAAGTTGTTCATCAGGAGAAAAAACAGCTTTAAGCAACCTCCGACTTTCAGCATTCCATGACTATCAAGAAACGGATTCAGAGCACGCAGTTGGCTTTGTGGTAGCATCGTACAGTGGTCTTTGATAGAAGAGACTTCAGCATAATGCTTGCACCACTTAAAGCCATCGAAAAAGTGCATGGGTCAAGTTGTTAGACGTTAGGGTAGACTCCGGCATTCTACGCACGAATGGTGTCTTCTTGAAATAAAGCCAACGCAGGTACGTTGTGACTCTCAAAAGCCGGTGAAATACTCGTAAGAAGAATCGGAGAAACATCTTTAGTTCTATCACGTGCTTTGCAATGGCGGTGCGCGTGATGATGTATTGTTCGGGTAACTCATCAAGAGAAACCTCAGTGTTCGCTGGCTCAAGTAAATGTGTTGAGCCAAGAGGGGCGTGATCATCAAAGAGGATGATAGATAAGCTCGCTTGGTGCTATCTCTCGGAAGGCACAGTCGGCTAAATTGTCCTTTTATGATGCCATAGTGCTTCCGGAAGCATCTTCTGGATTAGTGATACGCAGTTGGCTACATAGGTTTTCCACCGAGTGGCCCTGAATCCAGTGCATGTAATCCTGGAATCGGATCATAGAATAATAGGAGTTGTAAATAAGTTCAAAGCAGTGCAAATGTTTGCAATTAAGTTTGTTAACAAGAAGGCGCACAGTTCCAATCGTGCCAAGGAAACGGACTTAATTGGAGCGACTTTGCTTTTTGCCGTTAACAAGAATACAGCGACGCTATCAGAGCGGATGATACGGAGATAAACCACGGCGTCCCTCCTCTCGGACGCGGTAAATCCATGCAGTTCCATCGTCGAATCCCCGGCAGGTTCCAGTCAACGTTTAATTTGGAGATGCTCAAGGAATCGCTGCCATTAGCAGACATCCGTCGGATTTTCAGATGGAAACGGAACGTCTATTACAGTGGCTGCAATCAAGCGGATCTCAGTGCGGATCACTACCGGTGTCAGCCATCCGCGGGTCAAATAGTCGCACTGTCTCCGCGATAATACTATTCTTCGTAAACTCGGTAACAGTGCGGCGCTGAATCGTAAACGTGAACATGTTGTCTATCCGCTGCTACTGCAGCCCCAACGTGGCGTCACCCTCATGCTCCTACGAACGCGAATCAGTAACGAGACAGTGCTCTGCAGGAATTACGATAAGAACCTTAAAGCAATTAGCAGCCCATTTTTTCAACGAAAACCCGCCATTCACAACTGACAGAGTTCCGTTTGCATTGCGATTGCTTCGGATTTGTTGTGTGCTCCGGTCACGATGTATCGATCCCCTGTGAAAATTGCTCCTTATTTTTTAAAAATTAATTTTTTTAAGAGTTTTGTTATAGATTTTCAATAGTTCCAGAGTTCCTGAGTTTTAAAAAATAATTCTGTCAATTAAAGGTATAAAAATGCGACTTAAAAGAGCTAACTTCACGCAGCCCTCCATTTAAAAAAAATTTTTTTTTTAGAGTTTTGAATAGATTTTGAATAGTTCTTGAGATCTTGACGTATTTTAGAATTAATTCTGTTTGAGAAAAAAAAAATGTAATTGAATATTTAAAACAGATACCTAAAGGTTAAGCATAACTTAAAAATTGTTATTATTATTATTATTATTAGGCGTTAGGATCTCGAAAGCTCATTGCCGCAAATACCAAATCCCGCCACTGTTCCCGTCCCTGAGCCAGATCCCTCCATTTGTGACCCTCGTACCCCATTTCGTTAAGGTCCATTCTAATATTTTCTTCCCATCTACGTCTTGGTCTACCCAATGGTCTCTTCCCATCCGGTTTACCAATTAGTACTTTATATGCAATTCGATTCTCATCCATACGCGCCGCGTGACCTGCCCATCTTAATCGACGCGATTTTATGACATTAATAATATCCGGACTATTATATAATTGATGTAATTCTGCGTTGTGTAATTTTCTCCATTCGCCCGTTTCCTCATCGCGTTTTGCCCCGATGATTTTTCGAAGTACTTTATTTTCGAAAGCCCTAAATCTTTTCTCGTCTTGTAATGTAAGTGACCACGCTTCGCTGCCATAAAGGACTACCGGTAAAATAATCGTTCTGTAAATTCTAATTTTTAAGCGCCTAGACAATATCCGCGAACCGAGTAGTTTCTTAACCGAATAGAAGCACGCATTCCCCAAATTAATTCTTAAAAAAGAACATTTTTAAAAAAGTCATTTTTTAAAAAAGTCATTTTTTTAAATGACTTAAAAATTGTTAATCCTATTATTATCAGTCCAGAATTCCCATAACTCTTTTCTTTTGTGGAGATCTGGAGTTTGTCAAAATATAAAGACAGTTGCAAATAACGGACAAATTGAGCCGTTACAGCTTTAAAAGCAATAAAATTTTCTTTTTTCCAAAAAAAATTAAAGCAAAGACTTCAGTATCCTCGTAAATGTCAGTCCAAAATAAATACAAAATCAGTGCACGTGCGCGAACGACGGAACTAAAAATATCACGCACGCACGCGCGCACATTCAACCAAAAAACACTAAATCTAATTATAAAACATAATAAGTATCTAATCATCTTTGTAAAAATAAAAAACATGTATTAACATTCGCCTTTTTATTAATTATATTGTTTAAATAAAAATCCGAGTGTATTAATTTTGCGTAAACCGTCTTTTTATATTTATCCTAGTTCTTCCGTGATTGAAGGTATTTGGTCTTCTCTCCGGTCATATGAATTAAGTTACATGACCAAAAGTTAAGGACCGACGAACGCACTGGCACAATTGACACGACCACATGTCATATTGTCCCCGTTTTAGGTTTTATAAATAAGTGCGTTTGACTGAACGGAGCGTGAAAAAGATTTCCACCTTTTGATTCCCAGCTCTTCGAAAATTGAGAGCTTAGGATGAAACAAGGTATCTGCCGGTTTGCGTTGCTCCTTCCTCTAGCTTTTTTGCAATCCGGAGCTTAGACGCGACGAAATCGATCAAATTCGGTTCCTGTTACGTTCACTTCATCAACTCCTAGCGTTCGAAACTTGGACGTAACATAATTTTTTCATTAAGATTTTTTATATAATTTTGGAGGAGAGGGAGGAGGGTTATGCAGAACTTTTAGCAAAACCATCAAGAATCACAAAAAATTTTTGCACTTTAAAATTAGAAAATCGGAAAATATAATCGCTTATAACTTTTTCAATTTTAATTCTGAGGATTTTCGTCAATAGGATTTTCGATAGAACTCCACGGGGGCTAGCCAGTATTCTCACAGAACGACTTCGTCATAGATTCGATAGAACTCTGTAAGGAGTTCTATCAAAAATCCTAAAATCTATAGAATTGAAATTGAAAAAGTTACGAACGGTTATAGGTGTCAATCTTCAAATTTTAAAAAATTACAAAAAGATTTGTTGGAGAGTCCTGAAAATGACAGTTCTGTTGAGAATTCTAAGCAGTCTCCGTGGAGTTTTATCGAAAATCCTAATAACAAAAAGTCGTAGAATTAAAATAAAGAAAATTACGAGCAATTATAGGTGTCGATTTTATAATTCTAGAGTACAAAAAGTTTTTTTTAACAATCCTGAGAGTTTCATTAAAAGTGTGTAGCCCCCGCAAAGTTCTACCAAAAATCTTAATGAGAAAATTGAATTAAGCTAATATTTTTAAAGTTGTGCCTATTTTTTGAGTATTTATTTTAAATATTCAATCACATTTCTTTCACTTTTTCGGACAGAACTATTGCTAATGTTACGTCCAAGCTCCGCGCGCATGCGGAACTGAGGGAGTGAACGTAACAAGGAACCGAATTGTTAGACCGATTTGGTCGTGTCCGGGCTCTAGACCGCAAGGAAGCCGTGGGGAAGGACCGACGCAAATCGGGAGGCGCTTCGCTTCGCCCTGAGGCTCCTAACGAGCCGGGGGTCGAACGGAGGACGAAGCGGAAACCTCTGCTCGTGCTCCGCTAAACGGACACATGAGTCGGACGTACTTTGAAAAAGGGCCCAAACTGGGTCAGTGTGCCGAGAGGGGCGCACTTTAACGCCAGCTGCGTCAGTACGGCCATATGCCCTGACTTTCGGTCATGGAACTTAATCCAAGTGACCGGGGAGAAGGCGAAGTGCAATCGCGGGAGAACTTAATAATACGAGGAGAGGTATTGTTTAAATAAAGACTACCGGGAAGTTAATTTTATAATGATATAATTAAGAAGAAAAAAAAACTGGAATGATACATTTTGAATATAAATATAATTTTATCAGATTAAAAACAATAATACAATTTTTGGTTTTCTTGATTAAATGTACACGTTTATCGATGTGTGAGAGTGTGTGTGTGTGTGTGTGTGTGTGTGTGTGGTGTCATAGGAGAATGGAAGGGAGGAGAAAATGACGAGAGAATAACGAGAGTATAAATAGGGAAAGAGATGAGTGGATTTGAGAGGAAGAAATGGGGGAGGTGCTATTAGTACTGGCTAGGATCATAGGGATTGAGGGAGAAAAGGTCGAGGTGGACAAGGGACACTACCGGAACCGAGAAAAGGTCGTCGGATCCTAGGATCCTCACGACTACCAAATCTTGGTTGGAGAGGGTAAAGTGTACCATGTACTCTAGAAGGTCCTGGGCATCATGGAAAAGAAGAGGAAAGGGGACAGCGGCAGAGTAGCCATTATGTGGGATTGAGGGGGTGGTATCAATTGGAGGGGGTGCTGGTGGATGCGGGGGGAAATCAGCAGGGGGAATCGGGGATGGATTTGATATTGGGGAATATGAGATTTCGAGGGGTAGAGAGAGGGTTGCCAAGGGGAATTGTATGAGGGGGACAGTCGGTTCCGAGACTGTCGGTTGGCTTTGGTGATAAATCCGGGCGCGATCGGGTGGTTCTCGTCAGGCGGCGGCGACGAGGGGCGAATGGACGGCGTAAACGCACTAAAAAATTTTATTTTTAATAGGTCCCCAAAGAGAAAAAAAGGGGGGGGAAGACGTGGAGGGACCACTTGATGTAAAATAATTGGAAACTTACTGGCGATGTAAGGCCCAACCGCGGAGAAGGTGGCGTCGGATGTTACTCAGCTTCGATGTTACTCAGTTACGGACTTCCTCGATCAGGAAACAGCCCTTTGATCCCGATGATACCATTGATCTCACTGACTCTATCGGAAACTTGAATAACGCGACCAACTCACTGACTTTATCGACTTTGAGTATTGCGACCAACTCACTGTCTCTATCGGGACAAGTAAAACTCCGGAACTCCGGATGGAGAAAAATCTGCTATCTAAAGGGTGTCTCAAAATGACCTGACATTTTAATTTATTAATAAAACATATTATTTATTTGAAAAGTACACATGTTTTTAGTTTAATATAAAGTACAAACATGGAGGTTATATGTGGAACACAATATCCGATAAATGGCCGCCTCAATTCTGTTTGCAAACGTTCATTCTTTTGACAAAATTTTCAATGACATTTTGGCATAATTGCGGACTAATTTCATTAATGGTACGTCTAATTTCTTCCTTCAACTCCGGAATGGTCTGTGGATCATTGGCATACACTTTTCCTTTCAGAAAACCCCAAAGAGAGAAGTCCAATGGCGTCAAATCGCACGATCTTGGTGGCCAATTCACATCGCCGCGGCGCGAAATAACACGACCATGAAACTTCGTCTGCAATAACTGCATTGTTTCGTCCGCAGTGTGGCAGGTTGCACCATCTTGTTGAAAGAATATGTCTTCCAAGTCTATGCCGTTCAATTCTTCCAATAAGAAGTTGGTTATCATGTCACGATAACGAACACCATTGACGGTAACCGCATTTCCCGTAGCATTCTCGAAGAAGTACGGCCCAATCACTCCTCCAACCCAAAATCCGCACCAAACAGTGACTCGTGGTGGATGCATGGGAAGCTGTTGGATCACTTGTGGATGTTCAGTCCCCCAAATTCGACAGTTTTGTTTATTCACGTACCCATTAAGTTGAAAATGCGCCTTATCGCTGAAGATGATTTTCTTCGAAAAATCACCATCGATTTGTTGATGCTCCAATATCCAATTGGCGAATGTACGGCGCTGCGCATGGTCTGCTGGTTGCAGTTCTTGTGTCAATTGGATCTTGTAAGCACGTAAATGCAGATCTTTCGTCAAAATTCGCTGCACAGAGGATCTTGAAATGTCCAATTGCTGAGCACGATGGCGAATCGAGGTGGAAGGACTTTCGTCAACACTCGCACTCACTGTGGCTATGTTTTCATTCGACCGACCAGTACGAGAACGGCCACTGCTTTTCGCGGTTAAAAGTGAGCCACTAATCTCAAATTTTTCTATTAAATTCACCACAGTATTGCGAAATGGTGCGTTATGATGACCAAAAGACGTGCGGACTTTTCGAACCGTCTCTGCAAAATGTTCACCATATTTGTAGTAGATTTTCACAATTTCTATGCGTTGCTCGATCGTGTAATTCTCCATGACTAAACCTCAATACTTCCTGATGCCAGTTGTTAAAGGTTAGTACGTTACGTTCGCTGCAAAAAAATGGCGCGCAATTTAAAATGTCAGATCATTTTGAGACACCCTTTATCTGAAGGGTTGCGGAACCACGATTTTTATACTAATCGCCCCAGATTACTCAAATTTGGATTGGTGGAATAGGTTTCGTTGGCTGGTAGTAGGATTTTCTTTTGCTCTTAGATTGGTCAAGATTTTGGGGGAGGAAAGGATGTTGACAGAAATCGGTAGAGTGGGAAAGTGAAACTCCAAAATTTTATGACCTTAAGATTTATGGGGAAACGCGCGTCTCGGGCCGAGAAGTCGCGCATGCATTCGCCACGGGACCACCCAGAATTTACCCCTGAACGTCGCGTGCCGTTTCTTAAATTTTGTAATTTTGTAATTCGCGAGAATCGTTCGCGACTTGACCGTTAATCTTGGCGCCGGTCTTACGCTTTTCCATAGGTATTTATTATTGATTTTTATCTCGGAGCGACATTCACGAGGAGATACCGGATTTTTAGTTTTTAAGATAAAGAAAAAAAAGGAAAGAATATAAAATTTTAGTGTTTCGAGGAATTCGAGATCTTTATGAAAGAAAAGAGTCGCGTGAGTCCGCCGGACGTAACACTAAAATACATCAAGAACTGTGGAACTATTCGAAATCTATCCAGAACTAGAGAAGAAAGAATTTTTTGAAAGAAATAGGAGGCTGCATAAAGTTAGCCTCCTGTATCTATAAATCGTATTTTCATGTCTTTAATAACTAGAACTATTTTTTAAAACTATCAAGAACTCTGAAACTATTAAAAGTCTATACATAACTCTAAAAAAATTAATTTTGTTTTAAACGGGGTGCCAGCTTTATAAGGGATGTCATCGACGTTGCTGTCGTAACACGGCGGAGGCCTGCAAAAATCTTGATTCTTTTATCATTAGGATTTTTGGTAGAACTTCGCGGGAGCTACCCAGAACTCTCAACAGAACGACTTTGTCATAGATTTGATAGAATTTCTCGCGGAGGTCTAGCGAAAATTCTAATGATAAAAAAACACATAAAATTAAAATTAGAGATATTACGATTTATTATTATAGCGATAGGTGTCGATCAGTAAGTTGAAGGAGTGTATGAATGGCGAAAAATGGCACGATATACCATATACTAGATAGATATTCTTTATTGTTCCTTCTTTAAGGTTACAAGAACTTTTTTATATAACTTCCTTATTTAGTCTTTATTACAACGTCTCCCTCTTCCTCGTGTCCATATTCTTCCCCTCCTCTTCATCATCTCTCAATGCCTCGCCTCTTATCCTCAGCTGCCGTCTCATCCAGTCGTTCCCTCTCTCTCCCCCTCCCTGTTCCAGTATGCCCTCCATACTCAGACTCTCCTCGTCCTCGTTCCATTTGGCACATCTCTCCAACATGTGCTCCCACATTTTTTTCTCCACTCCGTACATTCTGCATTTGCGTTTTTCTTTCTCTTCCTAATATCTCCCTCCTCTCATCTTGTTTCCCAATCTAAACCTAGCTATCCTTATGACTCTCTTCTCCTTTCTTCCCTCTTTTAATTGTGGCACCCCGTTCGTTTTTATCCGTCCGTAGCCTTCATTATATCTCGATTCCCTCACCTTTGCTTTTCTCTTGTCTCCTTGTCTCCCCACCTAGCAAGATATGATCTTTTTAACTTTTTGCCTCCCTAATTCTCTCTGTCAGCCTCTTCAGCTTCTCCTCCATCTCCCCTCTAATGTATACAGTGATTATCCTCCATTTCCTTCCCTCTAGCTTTATTATCCTTTGCATCATTCCTTCCACTTTCTCTTCCTTTGCCCGATTCTCCTCTATCCTCTCCCTCTTGTCACTATACATTTCCATCTTCCTTTCCTATTCCTCTTTTTTGTTGCTTGGTATTTCCACCTGTATCCTTTCGGCAGCTTTTCTTTAATCTTGTACCAATTCTTGTGTTCTACTCATGTCTTCATTAAGCCTATGATATCCCAGTTTGTTAATCCTTGCCAAAAATCTTCGTCCTTTCCTGCAAGTCTTGCCATATTCCAGAATACTACTTTTCATCCCCCCCCCCCGCCTTCCCCTCATTTACCCCTCTCCCCCTTACTTCCCCACTCTCTCTTCTTCCCCCTCAGTCTTCTTTCCCCATCTTCCTTTATTCTCCTTTCCCACTTTGGTCTCTCAGCACTTCCTTTCCATTATCTCAACTCCTCCATTTTCCTTCCAACCAAATGTGCCGATATGTCGCTTGCGTTCTCGTTCCTTCCCTTTCTTTCTCTTCCGCTATTCTTCTTAGGTTAAATTGTATCCTCCTCTTGTTACACGTCCAGTCATCTTCTATTCTTTCCACTCTCTCCTTCAATATGCTCTTCCTTTTCATTATCTCCCTCTTCTCCTCTTTGCTGCCTAACTTGACCATTTTTTATGATTGCTCTCTCTCCTCCCCACCTCTCTTACTTCCTTCATTTTTACATCCATCTCCATCCCTGATCAGATCCTTCACTTCGTCTCGTATGTTTTCCTTCTTTCTCTTCTTGATCACTATGTTCTTTCTTTTTTCCTTTTTCTCCCTCATATCCATTATCTTCTCAATCTGTCTCATTCTATTCTCTTCTTATCCCATCCCTTCCTTACCCTTTTCTCTCCATTTTTCTCCTCCTTCTCTTCCTCCCTCTCCTTTCTCTTCCACCACTCTTCTTACTCCTCCATCCTCTTCTCCAGTACCTTTATTTTATTCTCCATCTCCGCCTTCTCATTATTCCACCTCCTCTCTCTTTCTTCCAATTCTTTCCTCACTTTATCTACTTTCTGTTTAATTGTTTCCTCTGTTCTCCTTCCCTGATCTTTCAATTCTTTCATCTCCGCCCTTATCTCTCTCAGCAAATCTGTCATACCCCTCCCCCCCCTTTTGCTGGTGATCTTGCAACTTTCCTGCTCTTTCCAAACGCTCACCTTCCTTCTTCCATCTCTTTATTTTCCACTCCCTTCTTTCTTTTAAACAGTTCCTCTATTATTTTCACGCTGCCCCTTCTCGCTTCTTTCAATCTCCCGAGCTTATCTAAGCTCATTCACTCCAGCTTCTTTTCGCTTATCATCCACCAATCATCGCACTCTACTCAATTCTTCTCAAGTCTCCTCTTGGTCTATTTCTGCCTCGTGCCTTCCGCCTTCTCACCTTGTGAGTTTTCTCTCAACTCTATTTCGATCCGTGTCTCGCGCGCATCTCGCTTCTCTCGTCGTCGCCTGCCCCTCTCCCCTCCCTCCCCCTGCTTCGTGCTCCGTTTCCTTGCTGCAACTAACCTTTCTCTCTCTCCCCTCTCTCATCCTTTCCTGCGCATCACTGCACTCCACCTTCTCCGTGGAGCTCCTTCCCTGCACTCTCCGCTTCTACCTCACACACTTTCACGCCTATTTCTCTCCTATTCTCACTTTTTTTCATCACTGTAACAGCTCTCCACCATTCGCTCCAACAATTGTACGGAAGTCTTCATATATGACAGTATTCAACTTACTACTCATGTATCGGATCGTTGACCAAATGACGCCAGGGAATTCATTGGTTCTCGATCTTCAGAAACTACAAGAATCTGGCGGTATATTTTCTTAACGTCCATCACGAGTGCATATCGGTGTCATCGTCAGCGTTAGTATGTCAACAAGTGGTGACAATAAATTGATCCCGATCAAAAGTTGGGAGTTCAGAGACTCACCGGACTTCGTACGCTGCGACTCATTAAATACCATCCTGAGTTTGATTAAAACACTCGATTCTCGGAGCATCCCGTGGTGAGATAAGTAGCACTTGTTCTTGTAAGTCTGATGATCTTACCGCGAGTTTCATGTGACTTAAGTTCTCGTATTTTTTTCTGGAAAGCATGGGAGAATTCTCCGAAATTGACGAATATCACGTTAACATCTCCGTTTCATGACGATCAGCAATTGTTCGGCTGGGTAACGAGTTTCACTAAGTGCCGTTGGTGGCGAAGCAAATGGTAGTCATACAGTTTATCTGTGTCATCTTTCTGCTATTAGAGCTTGAATGAGAACCGCCGATTCTGAAAATTAAGACTATTGCTCGGGATCTTGGCAGGCACAAGCCTGCCGAAAATTAAGACCATTGCTTCGGAAATCAGTGAGACTTCTGATTCTTGATCAGCGGCCTGACAGAATGCAAGTCTCCGTGGCGATTACAGTGAGTCTAGCAGTTGCTAGAAGAATCGCCACAATCCTTATTCTAGCGCACAGCGGACAGCGCGCTCACTTCGGCGAATTTAGGAATAAGCGTATGCTTCATGAAAAAGCGAATGATGTCTAGCTTTGCACGTGGTGCACGTCTTGGTTGATAGACACTTCACGGTTGTGTCAGAACCGAGATAATTATAACACAACCAGTATGTTTCCGCGACGGTCTTTCGATCGAATGCGGACCTTTACCTTGAATTGCTCGCATCATTATATCGTGTTTACCTTTGCACAAAACACAACTGGAGGCGTCAGCTATTCGTTTGGCGACATGTGATTTTGTGATATGCGGCAGATCTCCAGAGACTTTGATGGGTTTTGGTTTCGCAACCTTGAGAGTGAATATTCATTTGATGAAGTCTATGAGAGTTTTATGTGCCGACAGATCGGTAGAATTATTAGTATGTGATTCCCAAGCGAATCTTCGGATCGGTGCTCAATGATGAGGTCATTGTAGAAATTAAAGCCATAAGAATTAATTGGTCTTCCGATGTTTTCCTGATTGTTTATAGCACTGATAGCTGCATTATAAATGCGGTTGAGCTCTTCGGCTATATCGCCTTTCATCTTCGACACGGCGACAAGCGTGCAAAAATTAGAACGCGATCATTTTCTTTTGTTTTCGTAATGTTTGCACAGCAATGCTCAAGCACGAAGATAATTGTTTCCGGTCACTGCTAACGGATATACTAATTATTTAGCTGGCTCTTCCAAACAACATATTTCAAGTGATGAAACTTCTCCACGTTTGAGATGGACGGATTGTTCCTGATGATGGACAGAAAAATGTTTTGAAATGCCAGTCTTCGAACACGCCAGAAAATGACCGGATTTTAAGACGCGATAGCACCGGTTTGGTGGAGAAATCGTTTCCTGATTTATTTGAAGGAGCAGATTTTGAACGCTCAACTTTGCGTACTTGTTCAATAGGCTGCACTACTACACGTACGTAATTTCAGCGAAATCTACAATTTGAATCCTATTTACTATTGTCAAAGGATTCTTTATAGTGTGCTCGGATAAGCTCATGCTGCTTTTCAAACTGAGCCCACAACTGATCGAAAAGAGTCAGATGTTTTGAGAGTATAGCATAGAGAGTGATATCCGCGGTATCCATCTTGTTCAGATTTGAAACCGGCCATGTGACCAGGAGACATGGACAATTTAGGCGATTAACAAGGTATTTATGTCAACACTCATAGTTCATTCACTTATTTTCTCCTTCTGTTCTTTTGATCACTATGCATATTAAACGCGACGGATGCACTCTCATACATGTGGCAACCAGCGAGTAATCCGGACCAGCTCGAAGGACCAGAAAATGTTTGAGCAAAGATAGGTAAGGAGGAAAATTTTTTGTAGCAGATAGGAAAGAGACCTATATCTATTCTTTCACACACACACACACACACACACACGCACACGCACACGCACACGCACATACACACGCACACACACACGCACACGCACAATAAGACACAATCTGTATTCTTATTCATACACACAAATGTTAAATATATTGTAGAAAATTTTAAATATAGGAAGGAATTTGAAATACAAAAAAAATTTTTTACTTTGTCTTTCAGATAAAGGATTTTTCTTTTGGAATACTCATCACAACGCTAATTAATTAAATGAGCCCGGTGAATAATTAAGATTCGGCGGATTTCTACAGAGAGGAAATTTTTGATTAGTTTTCTCGGAGGCGATCGACTAAGCAAGCTTGCCGATTTCAATTTTTTATATTCGGCTGAACAAATATAAAAGGCTCTTTCGATCGACCGCCAATAAAATTTCTCAAATTATAAATTGATGAATAAATTAAGTAATAATAAATAAAGGTAAGAGTCAACATATTTTCTTTAAAAAGTCACATAATTAAAAGAATAAACTACAAATAAAGAAAAGTAATATTATATAATGAAAAAATAAAAAATAAATAAAAACTCAGTTTATACAAGTTTTTCGACTACCGGATTGAACCCTCTTCAGACATTAACTTATCGAAAAAATCGCAGTACAAAATTAATTATCACAAATGTTCGCATATTCATTATGTTCACATTTCGGGTGAGCCTTGATGTAGAACTCGACATTATTCACGTAAGATTAAACAGTCAAATGTAACATATCTCTTGAAAAAGTTCTAGTTGATAAAAAAGATAAAAAGATTTCTTACGGAAAAATAAATGCATATAGATTAACATACCAGAATATTAACAAGTAATAAAAACTCACCAAAAATCATATGTAAATTATTCAAACAAGTGTGTCCATATAAGTATAAAAAAACCATTAGAATATATAAAGACAAGTAGAACGCAGATGTGTAAGACGGACATTGTGTATCGGTTATTATGTATGTACGCTCGCTGATACGGATCACCATGAACTGAGAGAAGAGACGGACTGTCAGTAAAGTCAAACCTTATTTACAATGAGTATATATGTCTTATGAAGACCTTCAGTGTCAGTTTGTAAATTCAAACTATTTTTTTGCTTCTTAATATTGAGCATCTCGGAAATTAAGCGTTCCTATTGTCTTTATATATTCTAATGGTTTTTTTAAATACTTATATGGACACACTTGTTTGAATAATTTACACATAATTTTTGGCGAATTTTTATTACTTGTTAATATTCCGGTATGTTAATCTATATGCGTTTATTTTTTCGTAAGAAATCTTTTTATCTTTTTTATCAACTTTTCCAAGAGATATGTTACGCATTTGACTATTAAATCGTACGTGAACAATGTCGAGCTCTACATCAAGATTCACCCGAACTGTGAACATAATAAATATGCGAGTATTTGCGATAATTAATTTTGTACTGCGATTTTTTCGATAAGTTCATGTCTGAAAAGGACTCAATCTGGTAGCCGAAACTTGTATAAACTGAGTTTTTATTTATTTTTTATTTTTTCATTATATTAGGTTGTTCGGAAAGTAATTTCGTTTTTTCTTATGAAAATGAAAGACGATTTTCAATCAGACGCGTTTCAAATAATCATGAAAAAATTCGATAAATTTAATCTCTCAGCGATCTCACGAGTTGTTATTCGCCGGTTTGCATCAATTTTTTATTGTGTCTTCATCAACTTCAATTGGCCTTCCAGAACGTAGTGCATCTTCAACATCAAAATTGCCGAATCGAAATTTTGCAAATCAGTTTTGGCACTGGCGTTCTGTCAATACATCTTCTCCATACACATTGGATAATTTTTTTCTTGCTTGAACAGCATTTTTACCTTTTCAATAGTAAAAAAGTAAAATATGCCGAAAATGCTGCTTTTCACTTTCATATTTGATAGGGCACCAACCAAAAACTACTGCGTAGAATCAATCAAACTTTTTTCACAAGCAAGCCTTGTTATATCAGCTGTCAAAATATATAATGATTATGCGGCTTAAGTGTGAAGTTGGCTGTGAAAAATAAGTCCTCTGTTGGGAAAAAACGAAATTACTTTCCGAACAACCTAATATAATGTTACTTTTCTCTATTTGTAGTTTATTCTTTTAATTGTGTGACTTTTTAAAGAAAATGTGTTGACTCTTACTTTGCTTTTTATTTATTATTTATTTTGTATAGGAAAAATCCTTCAATCTGTTAATTGATGAATAAATTGACAAATAAGACCTTTGGACCCCGAGCATGATTGGCAATCTATAGGTTTAATCGCAAGGAGATTCTTCTTAACATATTCTTAACATGTGCGAATGAAAAAGCGGGTGGATGATTGGCATTCGAGCACGTTACTCCAATCTCATGAAAGTACGCGAGTGCTCTGAGCTTTATTAAACTTGAGGCGTTGTTAGTTAAATGTTTTTGTATATGCACAACATGAGTTTTTGTTTATTGATCTCCAACAAATAAAGAGAAATTTCGAGTCCGTTGGTGATTTCTACTTTAAGAACTCATGCAGAACACACTATTATAATTAATTGCGATGCGGTTTATAGGAGTCTTAAACATAAATTAAAAAGAATTCTTTTAGAGAGACTTAAACTTTATTTAAGGAAAAATTCAATGATGCAATACAAAATAATTTGAAAATTCTCAAAAACAGAGTTATAATATTATGAGAAATATGGTATTATATCTTTGAGAAATTCTTAAAATATTATTATAAAAAACAGCTTTAATCTATATGAATCTTATTTAAAATATTTTTTATATTACTTTTTTTAAGGTATAATACAATACTTTTTAAATAAATAACAAATCGAAGGACTCTTTCTATACAAAATAAATAATAATAAGTAAAGGGCAAAGTAAGAGTTGATGGATTGAGTCTGTGGTGATGCGCACTAACGAACGTACATAATAATCGACACATAATATCCGTCTTACATATCTGCGTTCCTTTTTTCTGTATATATTCTAAAAGTTTTTTATTCTTTTATAGACATACTTGTTTGAATATTTTACACATGTTTTTTGACCTTTGCCAAAATATTTTTAATACATTTGACTGTTCAATCATACGGAAATAATGTCGATCAAAACTCACCCGAACTGTGAATGTAATGAATATGCGATCATTTGTGATAATTGATTTTGTACTACGATTTTTTTGTTATGTTAATGTCTGAAGAGGACTCAATCCGGTAGCCGAAACTTGTAACTTTTTATTATTTTTTAATTTTTAATTTTATTTTTGCTTTATGTAATTTTACCTCTTGTTAACTATAATATATTCTTCGTGTAATTTTAAAGAAATGTGTCGACTCTTACTTTGCTCTTTACTTATTATTATGTACTTTTTAAAACTGTATCTGAAATATTTTAAAATTATTTTAAAATAGTTGTAAAAGAATTACAGATTATTCTACCACATTTAAAGGTAATACAATACATATTTTATTATTGACGGTTTACTATCTCAATCATAAGTTATTTTAAAATATAAGCAATTATATTTTTTAAATCTGTGCTCTAATAAACATGTATGGAAATTATACAGTAATTAATAAAAATCTCAATTTTTAAATATAAATACTCTTCATATTCAAGATTATATATGTAAAGTTATTATACATAAACTAATTGTTCAGTAAATAAAGGAACTATTTATTTGTTCTAAATTTTTATAACTAATCAGTGAATCGCAATGAAACTATGCATAAATTATTTAAATACTTAAAGTACTTATAAAAAGAATTTAGATTTTTGTTATCATTTTATAAAGTTTAGTTAATAACAATAACAATAATAACAAATAAGATAAATAAACTATAAAAATGTGTTGAACAATAATAGAATGTTATTTGTACATATCTTATACATATACAGGGTGTTTGGAATGTACGGCCCCACTCGTCCCGAGCAGGTAGAGCGGATTAAACTAAATCGAAAAGTCCTGTACTATTTTACAATGCTCGCAATGATTAACGAAATATTAACGTTTAAAGATAGCCGAATACACGCGTTCGCCCGACTTACTATTGCCGAAGGTACGGCTCACCGAGCGCACGGCGCGTGAGCCGCGAGGAGCGGGGATGGTCTAGCAGACGCGCTGCGTTCGAGCTTAGAGACTCGCAGCGGTGAGCGGAGCGTTTGACCCATTCCCCGCCCGCCAAGCTATCGATGGCGAATATTCGGCGCTTTAAAAATAATATCTCGATTGCGAAAATTGGGAAATAATCAAGAACTGTTGGAAAAAACTCAGTTTAGTTCGTTCTGAAGCGTGCACACATGTACATACAAAAAAATGTTACATAAATATTATTTGTTTCAAGTAAATAATAAAAGTATTTTAAAATTATATTATCAAGAAAATATTCTTTGTAATGATATAATTTACTCAAAAGAAGAAGAATTGCGTTCTCTTTTAGCACTAGAATGATATTTTTCTACATTTTTTTACTTTATCTCATGGAAGTTCGGATATCCGCATAAATTTCATTGAATGATCGTGTAAAAAAAACATAAAACATAAAACAGTAATTGTATTAAGCGGCGAATATTCGCCATCGATAGCTTGGCGCGCGGGGAGTGGGACAAGCGCTCCTCTTACCGCCGTAAGCTTCTAAGCTCGAACGGCGCGGCGCACTTGCTAGGCCATAGGCCATTCCCGCTCCTCGTGGCTTGCGCTCCATGCGCTTGATGGGCCGTACCTTCAGCAATAATAAGTCGGACGGACGCGCGTATTCGGCTATCTTTAAATGTTAATATCTTGTTAATTATTGCAAACATTGCAAAATAGTACAGGACTTTTCGACTTAGTTTAGTCCGCTCTACCTGCTCGGGACGAATGGGACCGTACATTCCAGACACCCTATATATATATATATATATATATAGTCTGTTTAAAGTATAAATATTAACACATTTGCAAAAATGGTTTAGATATATCCTTAAGAACATTAAAACAAAATAAATTTTTTTAGAACATATTTCTTCTTTAATATGTGTATAAATGACTTATAAAAATGTTTTACATTTTGATATCCAAAGTTTATTAAAAAAGCTTGTCGAAGGTGGGAACTTGCTCTCTTTATTAATTAAAAGCATTTTTACATTAGAGTATGATATTAAAATAAATGAATAAAATTATTCTTGCTATCAGAGACCAAAATATTGTAATTATTTGTCACTAACAAACCAGATACCCATGCAAATTTATGTCCTTGCGTTTTTTTATCACCTAACACCTGTAGAAATTTACCTTCTGGAGAGAAAATTTGTACTCTTCCATTTCCAGCGTCACCAACAATGATATATCCTTTATCATCAATCTTTAGTACTTCAGGTGATCTATTAGAATTAAAGTTTTCTAATAAATTTATGAATTTCCTAATAAATCTCTAGATTGTAATAGTAATATAAACGTCAAAACTAAAGAATTGCAACTTTATATTAGCCTTAAATTAAAAACGGTATAAGGGCATAGGAGTCAAGCGCGGTAAATAGTAATAATTATTTTCTATAAATATATATTGATTTATCAGATTCGATTATCTATGATACATTTATGATACTTCTTACATGTTTTTGCTCCTTTTGGGCCTTCTTCAGAAATTCTGACGACAATGATATTTTTGCATCTATTAATTCTGCATTGATATAGTTGCATTACTTGTGTCTGTTTATTTGTCATTATTTCTGAAATCTTGCACATCGGTTAATGCTTTATAACGCTGTATGGTTGTTTCTCTCAATCGATTGATTGACTGAATGAATATCGATACGCTGTATATTGAATTAAATATAAATGTAACAAATGATAATTTATCATTGAGATGAATATTACTCACCACAGGCGTTGTAGATATTGTTAATTATGTTTTAGTCAGTATGTTAAAATATAATGTTGTTAGATCTTAATATTTATTCGATTAAAAGTATATAAATTGAATATTCACAAGTGTTATTTATGTATAAATTAAACTAATGTTGTGTAGTTTACGGCTCTACATCTGTCACTAACTAACGATTCAAATCTGTCTTATAATTACATTTTGTCGATGATAGGAAGATAGGCTTTGTGAGGATCTTCAGTGTTTGTTTATAAGGTTACATTTTTGTTTGTGTTTTAAAAATCCATATAGCACCGATTATTGCAAAAAATTTTCAGAAATGTTTCAACCTTTCACATCTCGTGTGCAATAATTTTGAAAGGATTCTACAATACGAGGTCTGTTTAAAAAGTGGGTAACATATGATAATAATGTTCGGAAAAGATTGTGGTCGAAACAAGATAAGGCACCACAAACAATCGCAAAGCCCAGATTGTAGCCAAAAAAGATGTATGTGTCTGGAAATGAGTCGTCCATTATGAACTGCTGTCGCCAGACAAAACGATTGTTTCTGATCTCTACTATCAACAACTAATGCGATTGGAGTAATCCATTCAGAAAAAACGGCTAGAATTGATCAATAGAAGAGGCGTTGTTTTTCATTATGACAACGGCCATACAGTCTTTGATGACTTGACAAAAATTGAGAGAGCTTAACTGGGAAGTTTTGATGCATTTACTGTATAATCCTGACCTTGCACCATCCGATTACATTTGTTTTAGTATTAGCAGAATTTCCTTAATGGAGTAAACTTGACTTCAAAAGAGGCCTGCGAAAATCATTTATCTCGGTTTTTTTTACTGAGAAATCACAGAAGGTCTACACCAATGGAATAATAGTTGTACCCGAGAAATGGCAAAAGGTTATTAATCAAAATTGTACATATTTAGTTTAATAAAAGGTTTAACAATTACAAAAATATGTTTCGATTATGCTCCAACTTGTAAAAAGACGTTTTCTTTAACCCAATATACTACAAGTATATTACTTTTTACATTTCGTGGCAGGGATCTTTGTGTGCTTTTATAAATGTTTTAAATTTTTTCGTGCTATAAAATGATACTGATATTTTTATTATTTAATCTATTAATCTTCTCTACATAAATAGGTATGTACGGGGTAGTAAATCATTATTTTTGTTTATATCATTATTATTATTGTCTAATGTATTACTTTTATAC
>NW_017304331.1:326578-326896 GCF_001594115.1 Trachymyrmex septentrionalis | reverse complement strand
CAATAGAGTTTTCAATCGTTTTTCTTTAATGTTGTCATTAGATGTAATTATTATTTATAACAATAACATAATTGAATTTAATTAGTACAACAAACTTACTACTCGGATAGACATTTGAATTACTTATTTCACCATTTCATTACACAATAAAGAGTCGCGGTGTTCGATTTAATTGACAGGACAATATTATTATTACATCAAAGATACCACACAGATAATTTTAATATTGTATATTAATTAATATTTTATTGGATAATGACTACCTGCAGAATTTTATATTTGACAACATTAGAAAACGATTAAAAACTCTATTTTATA
>NW_017304331.1:318457-326478 GCF_001594115.1 Trachymyrmex septentrionalis | reverse complement strand
AATTACATCTAATGACAACATTAAAGAAAAACGATTGAAAACTCTATTTTATGAAACTAATACATCACACAATAATACATCACCATGGAAATTATAATGAATCCACCTATTTCCTCCACAAAGAACGCAACTCTTAAGGATCTTTCTCGGGAAACAAAGTTTCACAGATCTGTATCACCCACGTTCCAGAGAGATATTAGTACTGATCACACTTTCACAATCACCTAGGCGCCACATCACCAGGGCCACCCAAACAGAATCAAAAAGCCATGTGACTCGAGTATCAGACATCCTACCTTGCTGAACCGTACCGACTACATTCTCAGGGCAAAAGGAGGCAATTTGATTGTCAGCACCGACATCGCCGATAGTGACTGATATCCGTCGCTGCCGAATTCTTTTCAGGACTCTGCCCAAATCTGATCAAATTTGAAATATTCGATTCGTAAAGCTAACCTGTTCTTGTCAGAACGCCCTTAAGTTGGAAGTAAACACAACACGCATTCCACAATTTGCTCTCTACCATAAATCATCAAACTGCTGTACAGTTTATCGACCATTTTTTGAAAACTTTCGCTGTGTGATCGAGCTGTGGAATCTTTCAGACGTGGAAACATTTAAAGTAAAGATCATCGAAGAATATGAATCTCGAAAGCAAAAAGTAAACAAATCTAATGCAACCTTTTCTAAATGAAATCATAAGTCTATGAGCGTAAACAATAAAACAAATGTTAGCTTTCAACCAGATTCTTCCACATCACATACAAAGTATAAATGTCGCAAATGCAGCAGATTCAAGTTCAAATCTGCTTGATTGTTGTTGTTAAGCTCAGTTGTCACGTCTGATTATGTATGCTATGTAACGCGCATTTCTTATTTCAAGTAATTTCGAGTGGAATAATTAAGATAGGGGAGAGACGAGCAATTTTGTACAGAGGCAGCTTGAACTTTACAAATTAAAAATGAGATGTCCTTTTATACGATTACAAATTGTAATTTTTGAAATGGCATCTAGAAGCGTTCTGTATTTATATGCCTTTATACTAAACACCGTGATGTGATTTCGTCTTGCATAAACGTTTAAAATTAATCATAAGCGTCTTAAAATTAAATTCTTAAATAATTAACATTTTGTTGTACCGTGTGTTTTTCTTACGTCCATATCTACGTAATAAAGATGAAATATTGGGTTTCTATCGATATTCTGGTAAACAAAATAAGATATCTTTTCAATATGACTGATGAGGTAGATTGGAAAAAATCAAACGGAGCACCTTAGAATATTTCAGTCGCGACTGTCGCGAGCTCCCATAAGGCTCATGTCACATAAACATAAGGCAATAAGAAAATCGTAAGCAATAAGGAAATCGTAATATTTGATTTATTACTTACAATCTTTACCGTGATTAGTCAATTTGCTTACTGCTTACATGTTACTGCCTTACGTTTTTGTATATGTCAAGCTTCAGAGAGTCCTTTGCAACTCATAAATACACATAATAAGGTTACGTTTGATTGTTGACAAGTGTTGATCTACATATTATTAAAAGATTTATAACGCAAGGATAAAAACTCTCTATACTGCAGATTTATAATCGCTTTCGGCAGTATAACAGATACGAATATTGTTTTTTTAATGTCTTTGGACACTCAACCCTTCATGGTCTTTCTGGGTCAAAATGATCGAGTATCGTTTTTTATAACTAAATTCTAAATCTTTTCTACCTAAATTCTAATTATAAGCTAAATTCTAAATCTTTCTGCCTTCGGAAGGGCACTTACCTGTCATTTATTGGAAGTTTGAAGTTTCAATTATTGATAGAGAGGCTTAACTTTTTAATCAGACTGTTAGTATGCGGCTATTCACGCAAAAAGTTTTTTTCTTTGATCAAAATGTCAGCAAATATGACAAACGCGTCGTTTCAATTAAAAAATTCATGATTTTTTTTTGCATTAAATTTAAAAAATAATATATAATACAAATTATTGTTTATGAATTGACTTTGTTCTTTCTTCTTTTTATTTTCCTTGTTGTGTGACCTAACATGGCTTACTTACTATATAAACTGTATTAGTCATGTTTCGTTCGAACTATTGTACAATCAGCTTGCGGTTTTTAACTTGATACTCTTTAGTGATAATAAATTTTAATTGTTTTTGATGCAATATCGAGACAAATTCCTTCTATGTCTTGAGGTGAACCACCAGTTTTTTAATGTTAATTTGTAACTTGTTGGATAGAATAGTTCTGAAATATTTGTAATATAATTGAGTTAATGTTTCGATTAGACAACATCAAATCTATTAATCTGATGATGCTTTTTTCTTGAACATGAAGAAATCGATATTTCGAAATTGTATTGCTTAGGATGATTCCAAAGTGAACTGAAACGTACTATTTTTTTAAATAAAAATTCTATTTCCTAGAATGAAAATTCTATTTTTTGGAATAAAGATTTAAGATTGCGTACTAACTACCACGCTAACTCTCATTCGCCCAAATTTTTTTGGATTTTTTATTGTTGCAAAAACAAGCAAGATTTTGTCCTTCAAGTAAAGGTAAAAAAAAACGATCAGGAAAGCATGTCGTGTCTATAACCTATGTGTGATAAACGCATTCTCTAAATCTGAATCAGGGGATAAGCTTCTGAAGTGGCATACTGAAGTATCAGCATATCATATTAACACATTTAGTACTGAATAATTAGTAGAATTCTACTGCAAAAGAAAAGAAGTTTGAGCATTATATTGTTAAAATATCGATAT
The DNA here is from genome assembly GCF_001594115.1 of Trachymyrmex septentrionalis. Lineage (NCBI taxonomy): Eukaryota > Metazoa > Arthropoda > Insecta > Hymenoptera > Formicidae > Trachymyrmex > Trachymyrmex septentrionalis. The sequence continues at coordinate 323,712 of NW_017304331.1, read as the reverse complement.
TTGCACGTTCTAGCATATTGTAAATTTAACATTGAAATTTGTATTCCACATTGTAGTTCACTATAGGTAAGGGATACCATATTTGATTCATTAATTAACAGTAGCATATTTGGTACTAAATAAGTGATTATCCACTGATTCAGATTTAGAGAGCAGACTTTATTTGTTACTGATAATGCTGTAATGAAGAGTAACGTTTTCTATGTATTTTTTTTTTGTATTTTATGTTTTTCATCTATCATCTATATTTGTCTTGTCATCTATATTGTCTAAATAATAATAATAATTTTTATATTAATTACTTAAACCAATAATAAATAGTCTCCTACGAGAAAAAGAGAGGGGGGAGGGAGAGAGAGAGAGAGAGGAGAGAGAGAGGAGAGGGGGGACAGAGGGAGAGAGAAAGGGAGAGGAAGAGGAAGAGTGAGAGGGGGGAGCGGGAAAGAGGGGGAGGGTGGGAGAAGTAAGATGGGCGAGTGGGAAGGGAGGGAGAGAGGGAATTTAATATCTTTTTTTACACCTAATAATCGATTATCTGTTACCTTCAAAATTAATGTCTCTTTTGAAACGCATGTAACCATACTATTTTTGTTGAAAGTATATTAACTCAAGAGTATTAGCCTAAAATTTTATTTAAAAATATAAATTAAAAATTTATGATTTTTTAAGTAAAAAAAAGCTCTTTTTTCCGAACTTAACAACTTTACGATTTTTCTTTTAGTCTTAAAATTAAATTTTTCTTAAAAGATAAAATTATATATTGCATTTTTTTAAATAATTGCAATTAATACTATCAATTTGGTAACACTTTAAAGAGATTGGTCGGGTCATTTTAACCATTGTGTGGCTTTTTTGAAGTGTGACCACGATGGATTAATACCCTGCTCCAAATTTTCTATAAAAGACTATAGGAATGTAAAAAATTTGTGTATTTATAGTTTTCAATAATTTCTATTGTAGCGTACGAGAACGACTATAGAAACAGTTATCAATAAGGTTCTGTGAATATAAATTTCTATAGTGTTTATCTATTAAACCATTATTTCCTCAATTTTAATAGTATTTTATGTACAGTATCCATGTACCTATAAATATCTATAGTTTTCAAACTATGAAAGTTGAAATGTTCTTTATGGAAAATAACTTATGGCCATCGGAACGATAATCATGCAAAAGTTAGCACACAATCCAATTCATCATTCAAGAACCAAGCATGTAGACATTAAGTAGTACTTTATTTGTGATGCCTTAACACTAGAACGGTTGGAATTGAGTACCCTCCAAGAATCGCCGAACGCCAATTTAGCTCTTATGCTTTTCTTCGACTAATAAAGTGTTATTTTGATATTATTTGCATTATTTGGGATTGTATATAAATATATTTTCGATATCCTGTATTGTACAGTACAAAAAAAAATAAACAACTGAATCGCAGTTTCACCGTTAATGTGTGGATTCTTCTTACTATTATTGTATAAATAATACCTGATGGAATTAAAAAGATGAAGTATTGTGCATGATGGGATAAGGATGGGATAAATTTAAACTAATCAAATGCTTTGGCATTGTATGGCATTTTAATATCATATTGACCATAACAGAAATTGTGTATGACAAAAATTGAGAGTGGGCACAAGTCGCTGACAGACATGTTGCTAATTTTAAAATAGATTAAGAGATATGAAATAAAAAGATCATGTTTCAATTAAATAAACAATTTTTCTCTCATATTGATTCCTCATAACTGAGGGTCGCGATTTTAAACATTGTTAATCAGATTCCTCCAAATCTCTGTCCTCTCCTCTTCTCAGGGCATCACAAAAATTGATGTTTAAAGCTTTTTGAACTTGATTCGTACAAGAGACCTTCCATGACTTCTTTTCCCCTGAAGGTCGCCTGTTACCAACAACCTCTCCAAATTATCATCCTCTCTCCAAGTTATATATCCAAAGAATTCTACGGTTTGTCTCAAACAGATGGAAGACAACCTGATTGGAACCCTGATCTCTTCAGTAACGGAAGCATTCGTTCAGCGCGCCGTCTACGGGATGCGGAGCATTTGTCTCCAGCACCACATCTCAAACGCGTCTATCCTTCTCCTGTCCGCACTCCGGAACACCCACGTCTCTACGTCATAGAGAAGTATTGAAAATATTAAGCTTCGAACAAGTCTCGTCTTAATCCTACTTGTTATTGAGCGAGCTTTTCAAACCCGCGTCAGCCTTCCCATTGCATTTCTTGCCATCTGTATTCTGCGTCTCATTTTAGTCTTACAGCTTTCCATCGTTGCTGATGATGGAAGTAAGTCAATTTATTCACAGATTATAATAAATAATATAATTTAGTAAATTATACGTTTGAAAATGATATTTCGCCACATGATTATTTTTCGCACTGCCAACTGCGTCTGACTGGCCAAGTTACAACTATTTTACTGTCTACTGCGTATACTTCGGAATGCTTCACCTTTCTGATTTCATGAATAATACTACGAACAAAAAAACAAGACAGAAAATATGTCGGAATCATAGACATATATAGATGATTAACTCACTGACAAAATATTAGAATATTAGTATACGATTATTTCAGAATTAGAGATCCTATATCAGAGTCTGGACACACAAGAGAGATAACTTTTGGTCCGTCGTTTGTGGCAACTCCCGCTCCAATTCAAATTTAGATAACCTTATACATTCAGAAAGGAGAAATGAGGATATAAACTTTTTAAAATATTTTTTATTAAAAATTTATTAGAATAACTAAAATATTTGAAAATTTATAAATATTGATAACAATTATACAGAGTGGTACTTAAATCGACCATTTGAATCTCGTTTATTTTTGATGATATAAAAAAATGTTTCATATGAAAGTGAGACGATTTCGAGGAAGGATGACGTATTTTGGTTCATTTTCTTTCTAGGTGGACCCGCCAAAAAAATATAAAGGTATTTACTTTTTAAAATAGAATTGTATAATTTCTTTTTACAGTGTGATTCCTCTAATTATTCTAAATAAAAGTATTAAGATAATGACATAAAAAAATCAATAGTTTACGAGATATTTTATTCTGACACACATTGACATAAAGTGTTAAATAATTCGTAAACTGTTAACTTTTTGATAATCGTACTTTAATATAATACTTTTATAAACAGAATAATGAGATGAATCAATTGGTAAAAACAAAACATATAGTTGTTTATTTAAAAAATTATTCATTTTGCATACATATTTTTTTAAAGCAATTGTGTGTGTTTTTTTCCATACTAACTTCACAAAAAAGTGAATTATTTGTTGGTATCCAATCTTTTCGATAAACATTTTTTACCCATACAGCTTGTTCAAGATTTTTAGAAAATCTTTTCATTATATAGTGTCCATAAATGTTCAAGCAAATATCTCGCAACTAGTTGAAGTTACAATACAACAAAGTTTAATAAGAGAAATTTGTATGACTCCGAGTCAGCTACAAAGTGCACGTAAAAAATTTTTTTCTACTCTTGTCTTTTTCAAGTTATGTAGGTTAACATAGTTTTTTTAAATGGATACCTATAATTTTTTTGTATATTTATATAGTAGGGAGCATTTATAATCAAAATCATGTATAGTAAAAAATTGTTACTATGTATCGTTTACGAGATAATCGACATCTTAAGTATTGAATTTTGAGAAGTTGATATCACAATTTGAAAAACAAGATTCAGACTAATTTTGAATTCAGTTATGTCAAACAGGATCACTGATTTTCCACTCGTCAAAATACGCGACTGCTTGTTTTGTAAATAAAGTATTTGTCTAGTATGGAAATAAATTGAGTTCATCTATTAGTCAATCAGTCACTCAATCGTCTTTTTAATGAATACATATCATATTGTAGATTACAAAAATAACGATGTTTACAGTTAGTGAAAAGTGTGATATGCTCGAGATGTGGCATTTAAGTATGCGTAATAAAAATAAAGCTCAGCTACTTTATCAACAAAAGTATTCAGAACGAAGGATGCTAAATATCGTACATTTTAGCGAGTCAAAGATCAAATACGTCGAGCAGGATTACCCCCTATAGCGCTGGCGCATGGCGTCCGGTGCAGCGCTGCATGCCTATACGTGACGCTACAGTTACTATACGCGGGGACGATCTGTTGACCGTTATTGCATCGTTTAGACAGATCGAACACGTTCACCGCGTATGCATTGCATGGTTGCGTTGTAGAATTCGTTTGTACCAGTGTTTTGATACAAGTGAGAACGTTTCCAGTTGCGCTTAAGTGGTTGCAAAGGAAAATAGCGCCAGGTTATTAAAGAAATTCGAGCGAGTAAGTAATCTGTGAATGTTGCATCAAAAAGTTGCGTCGCAAAAATCGTTGCTTAAGTTCTTTATCTAGATTTATAGATATTTTTGCCACCCCACCAAGCTGAGTGTTATGAGCGTCTGCCTGAACATAGTGTCTGACTCGCGTAATCAGAAGGTTAACCAGGGTATTCGAAATTTGACGGATTACCTATTGCCGTAGTCAAGACCCTGTACGAATTCCTTGCGTTACGGTGCCGGCATGGCCAGACGGTGTGATAGAATCGGTCTGGATAGAATCGTACATAACACAAATCACATGGCAGTTCTCTGGATTTACTCTTGCCTTCCAATAAGTATTGCGCGATGATTACGTAGCGATTACGTTTGCGATGTCATGCGAGTTGACAGACTATTTTCTCTTCATACCTTGAGTGACGTACGATCAGTGGAACATACATTGTGTGAGAACTATAATTATTCATTACAGGGGCATAAAAGAAGTTTCGAGTTAACCTTAAAGCGATCTGTTTACGTTAATCTCTTGAAAGAAGTAATTCGTATCATTGCTCATGTAAAGTTTATTTCATATCACATTAACCACACATATTCCACTCTATTATCGCTATGTGGATGACAGCTCCAAACATATAATATTATATATGCTATCCTATGCAATTCTAGGCTTTTTTAATTCTTACTATGAAAGAATTAAATTTACTGTCCAATATGGTGATAATAGAAGAATAAATTTTCTTGATGTAAAATTAATTATGTTAATAGAGAATGGGAGAATTATTTTTGACAATTACAGGAAGCCTACAAATTCTAGATTTAAATTTCTTTTCTAATCATCCTGTAGAACACAAAAGGGGTTGTAATTGGGCAGTTAGATAGAATCCTATTCCTTTTCCATCCAAAATTTCATAAGAATATTATTTCCTTAATCAATATTCTT
>NW_017304331.1:307833-318357 GCF_001594115.1 Trachymyrmex septentrionalis | reverse complement strand
AAATTTCTTTTCTAATCATCCTGTAGAACACAAAAGGGGTTGTAATTGCAGTTAGATAGAATCCTATTCCTTTTCAATCCAAAATTTCATAAGAATATTATTTCCTTAATCAATATTCTCCAAAAAAATGGATACCCATCCATTTTTATTCATAACTGTCAACAACAGGATCAAGTTGTTTTTCAAAAATAATTTCGAAAATATCAAGGAATACAAAGATATTGCCAACTTGGATTCCTCCAGGATTGCTAAAAATTTTTTCACGATTCCATACTTCAATAAAATTTTTGAAAAATTTAAATCTATTACAAAAAAATTCGACTTTAACATATCTTACAAACCAATAAATTGTATGAATACTTTCATTAAAACAGACAAAGATAAAATTAAAAAAGATCATTCAAATGTCGTTTATAAAATTAACTGTCACAATTACAATTATTCTTATGTAGGACAGACAAAAAGGAAACTAAAGACGCGTTTAAAAGAACATAAACGATTTCAAAGAACCTATTAATTCTTTGTCTGTTATCTCTCGTTACAAATTTGATCATGATCATAAGATTGATTGGAATAATACTAGCATTCTTGATTCCGAACAATCTTATTATAAAAGAATGGTCTCCGAGATACATATCAAACGACAAGAAAAGGGTTTAAATAACAGAGTGACACAGAACGCTTTCCTGAAATCTACCAATCAATCATTGAAAAAAGGCCCTTTATCCACATATAGAATTACCCTCTCCACTCTTATTTCCTCTCCTTTTCTTTTACAATATATAAAGACTGTTGCTAGCTATGGTCTTTCACAATTTTGTCAGCAATAATTTTTATCAGTAGTTTCAATTGCTCTGTCTTTTAAGTTGTATTACTTACTCCGAGTTACATTTACAAGGATTTGTGTCAAAAAATACGTGGTAAGTGATTGTTAAGATAAATTTAGACTGATTATCACGAATAATTATTGTATTGTAAAAGTTAAATTATTATTGTAAAAACGTATTCTTTTCTTTTAATTTTAAATAGAATCTGGAAATTCCATATTTTTATATGAAGTCGCTCTTTGCTTCCTTTAAAAAGGAATCATAAACGTAACAGATAATTCGTCAGAAGCGTTTAAATATTGATTAATTTTATTTTCTGAACTTCAACTTACTCTGTTAACTCGTACTGTAAGCGATTGGAAAATTATTTTACCATCTTTTTGACTAGCGATCATTGTTTTAATTTTATTTTTTTTGTCATCTTGATATTATTGTACCATCTTTGGACTAGCAATTATTGTTTAATTAATTTTTTGTGTTTCTTTCTTTGTCATTTTGATGTACTGATAATGATCAAATCTTAACCGAAACGTCTACGTTTTAATATGATAATTTCAGATATATGACTTTCGTTTAAACATCTATCGTTGTGGCTGTATGCTCTCTATTATTTATATTTTTCATTTCATACCGACTATTGTTGTTTATCATTGCGTTGAAGCTATCGCCCGATTTGTTTGTAAATCTTACTACTGTCAGTCATTGTCACATCACATATCATACGTTAATATATCATTTCTAATATATACTATTGTATGTATTGTTCTTTCTGTATGTTAATTTGTCTCATGTGTGATAATTATTTATTGATGTGTGCTATAATTTATTTTACGTGTGAATAATTGTGCTGATTGAATGCTTGATGTCATATTTATCATTGCTGCGTCGTATAATTTTCACTATTTAACCTAACCATATAGATTATTATATTCGCGGCTGGAGAATCTATTATACTTTCAAATCACGTTCTGTTTATTATACGTTTAAGATTCGTCATATGTTTATTTTGGATATCGAACATTTCAGTTTACTAAACTATTCATTAAACTTATTGATTTATATGTATTCGCTCTATTCAAACTATCGTTACATATAATCTAATTATTTGGTTTGACTTATGTTATTATTAATACCATAATCTATAATTAACATTAAATTGGTGTGATCGAATCTTGTGACATTATTATCTTTCCGACCAGTGTATTCTGTGAACTAGCGTTCGTACTAACGAACAATATTTTCTCTTCGAAGATATGGTAATCTAACAAAGGGTCTAACAAAATTCAAATATGACAAATGTGCCGCTGGACTAGGATTACTACTAATCGGCCAAGACAAATATATATATTCCGTTTAAAGGAGAGAATTGAATACTAACCATAATATTTCTTTTTCATTAGAGATAGCCTTACCTTCGGTAACTACACAGAGCCCTCTTTGATTACATATTATAATAACTGTCCTTACTTTTTTTTTAAGTCGAGTCTTGTATACTTATAAAAACAAAATCTACTTTTTATTTTATTATATTCTATATATAAAATTTCCTACCGATCCATTTCTACAATATGTCTGTGTACAAAATTTCGTGTGAATTTGTGTCATTTTTTCCGAACGCCTGTGGTCACGCCTATAGTGAACGCTTGCGTCTAGTAATATGCTTCAAGGCTACGGGAGGAGAGAGGATAGTACTTAGTAGCAAGACACATCTTAAAATCGTTTGGTGTCTTTAATTTCAACGAATATCAATCAGAATACCACCAAAATTGGTCCTTCGAGCTGGATATTAGCCGCACAAGCTAACAATCGCCGTAGTTAATCATTATCACGTTTGCTAAAGACACTAACACTTTCGGCAAATTCTGAGCATCTCGACTGAGAGTCGAATAGAATTGAGACAGTGCATTCTCCATCCACATCCGTCGACGTCTTGCAGTCAAGATCGAGGAACGAGCTGAGTGGCGAAGCCTTCATTTTCTCCCTTCGACGAGAACCGCCATCTTGATGCCCTCTATAAAATCTGCCATCTTGTCTCTTTCGATGAGAACAGGCCCACGACGCCATCTTGGACCGTTGCGTAGACGCGTCGCCATCACGACATTACAGTTGATAAATCTTACGTATCTTAATTACTTTAGGTTAAGTTTTGTATTGTAACGGTTACCATGTCAATTTTAGAAATTTTGAAATAAACGATGCTCAAAGGACGTGCGACCAGATTTAAGACTTTCCTCGAGACTTACGTGGATAACAATGACAACAGATTATTGTTAGGAGTAAAATTAGAAAAATACAATGAGTTGTGACGCGAGTTTGGTGCGATACAGACAAAAATTGACGAGCTTTTTCCCGAATCTGAGGTCGTGGAACAGAAGAGGTTCGAAGACGGTTTTTTTTTTCGATTGTAAGCTGCAGCACAATCAAATCTCGCGCAAAACTCTAATGGCACGACAGGCGCTCAAGTATATTCTCAAGTCACAAACGCAAATCAAGTGACACTTAGCGCAAATCAAACAATAATATGATTATGTGATTTCTCTGCCAATGTTCAGCGGAAATTGTAAGCAGTGGCAATAATTTTGTGATACATTCAAGACGTTAGTTTACGACATTGTTCAATTAGATTTAATTCAAAAATTGCACTACTTAAAATCTACATTCTCAGGCTCTGCTGCTTACATAATATATTCATTAAAACGACCAATGAAAATTATTCTATTGTTGAATTATTAACTTGGAGGGTTTCAAGGCACTTTGTAATCGTTCTCTTCGAGAGGCTCGACTGTCTCTCAAAGAGGACGGCGATGTTGGATGAGAGGGTCAGAGGAGACCCCAGACCCAAAAGGAAATAGCTCCCGTCAAAGCTAGCGCAGATAGGATGGATTCTCGGACTCTCTCCCCACCTTTCACTCCTTAACTTCTTCCCCCTCCCCCAGGAATCCTAGGCCATGGACTGGCCTTAGAAATCCCAATCTCTGGATTGGCCACTGAAGGGGGAAGGACAGGCATGAGAGCTAGCCTCCGTACCGGAGGCGAAGACTGCTTGTACAGGAGAAGTTCATGACCCCTCAAAGGAAGTTAAGATAAAACTTGTTCGTGCATAATCAAGCGAAGCATGATTGCCTAATAGGTATTGTCGCTGAGCCATGTTGGGCTCCCGAGAACAACCCCTATTGGGTAATTGACTCGATCAGCTCGGCAGCAGTGACTTGGAGGAAAGCCACTACACCCCAATGTGTTCCATTCCAAAGAAGTGAATGGTGGGCTGCAGCTGTGGGGGGCGCGTGATAATTGTGTATTGTTCCAGCCCCAGCTCGATGGGTGTACTTCCTATTTCGACTCAAATTGGCGGAGTTCGAGGCCTACTTGGACACGTTGGAGAGATTCATCCGAGAACTCCTTCGGGTTATCATTGCGGGGGATTTTAACGCGTGATCTCTAACTTAGGGATTTAGAAGGTTGAACCTCTGCGGCGAGTATTTGGAAAAGTGGGCTCTCTGGCTCGACCTGATGCTAGCGAACACCGGGTCGAGAAGTATCTGCGTCCGCCCTCAGGGTGAATCTATTGTGGACCTCACTTGGGCGTTGTCGGTGGCCGCGGATATGATAGAAGGATGATGGGTCAAAGATACCAGAACAACGTTGAATCACGATGCGATAACGTTTACTCTCTGGTTGACGGTCCCTCCTGAAAAGTACACCCCCTCCCCCTCCAGAGACGCAGGAACTCCCAGGCCGCGTTGGGTCCTTAAAAAGCTCAACGTCGACCTTTTGTTGGCAGCAATTAAGTCGGAAACCTGGTGCTCCTCAATTGCGGGCGCCGAAACAACCGCCGTGGATGAGGTTGCGGAGCAATTAACTGGCCTAATGACTTGGGTGACGCGGCCATGCTCCGGGCGAGGCAGTTTATCATCAAGGCGGCATACTGGTGGACGGAAAAGATTGCTAACTTGTGGCGCTCCTCCGTTCGGGCCAGACGTAAGTTTTAATGGGCCTGCCGCCGAGAGAACGATGCCTGCATCGAAGTGGCGCAAGAGTTCCGCAATACTCGCAAAGCATTGCAGCCAATCCTTGATCGCCATCAAGAGAACGAAAGAGCGAGCCTGGGGAAAGCTTCTTCAGAATTTGGAGAAAAACCTATGGGGAGCGCAAGTATAAAATTGTCTTAGATAAACTTAAACATGCGGCATCTAGTAACGGAGACCCTTGAATCTCCTTGGCCCGGAGTTCCTGGGGAGGGTACTTAATACCCTATTCCCCACCAGAGAGATTAAAATGCCTCTCTACAATGGTCCATCACAGAAGTGGACCGAGGAATTTCGGCCCAGGAGATAAAGGCGGTAGCTAGGAGGCTCGGGAGCTCGGCGAAAGTCCCTAGGTCTAATGAAGTTTCCGGCAGGATTTGGTCCTTTACTTTGGTCCCCGCGTTCAGGTGATCTTAACGGACTCTCTAACGGACCGGTTCCCCTCCCGATGGAAGAAAGCCAATTGGGTTCTTTTGCGAAAAGAAGAGAAACTAGCAGACTTTGCATCAACCTATAGGCTGATCTGTCTGGACGAGAAAAGCTGTTCGAGAGAATTAGCTTCCCGGATCGTCCAGTAGTTATCCCGAGGTGGTGGTTCCAACTTGCATGAGGACCAATACCGTTTCCGAGAAGGAAGATCGACGATTAACGCAATCTTACGCGTCCGTTCCCTCTCGAAGTACACCGTGCAGAGAAGGGGAGGGGGGGAAAGAGTCGCGATAGTCGTATCGTTTGACATCGTAAATGCATTTAATTTCATCTCCTGGGAGATGATTGGAAAAGCAGCCGAACATCGGCTTTCTCGATCCCCCGCGAAGTCTTGAGGGACTACTTCTAGGATAGGGAAGTCAGAATCTGATGTCTGGAACGCCGGTTTCTTCTTTCTGTGACAATATAATGCGGTAGAAGGAGGAAGTCGAAAGAGAAAAGCAAGAGGAGGGTTGGGCTCTTTCCCCAGCCTCGCAGGGAGAGGGGAGGGAGAGGCGCGCGGCATTCAATAGAGATAGGGTCCCGACAGCAACGACACTAAATTTCTGCTGATGACCCAAGAGCGTGATTGGAAAAAAGAATTGTCGACCTCTCGCGACAAGATGACTAAACTGGCAAAAGCGGTGGCGCCTAGTGATGCCACAGATTGAGAGCGGGCTGGAAGAATGCCGATCGGTGACTTCCGGCCCTTCCTTGTCTAGTCTGTCTGACGGCAGCGGTGAGGTTTTTAGTGGGTATGCAATGTCCTTGGATTTCTTCTTCGAGGAGGACAAGAGCATCAAATCTCACACTATACCCGGGTTTGGACAATCCTGGGGGTGACTTTCCTTTCATGATGAGATAGTCTTCTTCGGGTGACCATCGCTCCTTGAAAGGGGTCAGAAGATTTTCTCCTTAAAAAAAAAGATTCAAAACGACTTGTATTAGGAGTATAAATAAGTTTCCGCCGTTTTTTATCAAAAATTGGGCATTTATTATGAAAGAACGGTACCTAATGTTTTATTCAAAGTATTGTCCATCTCTAGCCACTACTTTTTTCCATTTTTCTGGCAGCATACGGATACCGCGTTGGAAAAACGCTTCATCTTTTAAAGCTATCCACGAATCGACCCAATTTTTGATATCTTCATATGATGTGAAGTGTTGCTCAGACAGGCCATGTGCCATCGATCGAAACAGGTAGTAATCAGAAGAAGCAATGTCTGGTGAATACGGCGGGTGGGGTAAAACTTCCCAATTGAGTGTTTCCAAGTAGGTTTTGACCGGCGCCGCAATATGTGGACGAGCATTATCATGCAGAAGAATAACTTTGTCGTGTCTGGAGTAGTAGTGGGCGCGTTTTTCCTTGAGTGCTCGGCTCAATCTCATTAATTGTGTTCGGTAGAGAGCCCCAGTAATGATTTCGTTCGATTTGAGCAACTCATAATAAACGACACCTAGCTGATCCCACCAAATACACAACATGAGCTTTTTCCCATGAATGTTCGGCTTGGCTGTCGATGTTGAAGCATGGCCAGGTGGTCCCCATGATTTTTTCTTCTTTGGGTTATCGTAGTGGATCTATTTTTCACCAGTGATTACACGGTGCAAAAAACTCTTTCGTTTATGCCTGGCCAGCAGCATTTCACATGTGAAAAATCGGCGTTCAACGTTTCTCGGCTTCAGTTCATATGGAACCCAATTTCCTTGCTTTTGAATAATTCCCAACGATTTTAAGCGATGTGAAATTGCTGGTTGAGTCACTCCTAATGTAAGTGCAAGTGCTTCTTGCGTTTGGCACGAATCTTCATCCAATAATGCTTCCAATTCCGCGTCTTCGTACACTTTCGGCCTTCCGCTACGTTCTTTGTCTTCGACGTCAAATTCACCGTTCTTAAACTTTTGAAACCACTCACGGCAACTTCTCTCACTTAAGGCAGCCTCACCATATGCTTCTACGAGCAATCGATGCGCCTCAGCTGCAGATTTCTTCAAATTAAAGAAGTAAATCAAAAGCTCCCGCAAATGATGCTTATTCGGGTCAAAACTCGCACGAAAACATTTTCGCACGAAAAAAGATATAAGATGCTGCAAAATCGCTAATATTTCAAGGTTATGTTCTTGCCAGATGTCCAACCTTACGATATGACGTTTTACAGCTGACAATTTGAACTATAACATACTGGTAGCGCCATTGTTTGTCAAACGGCGGAAACTTATTTATACTCCCAATATAACATCAAGGACAAAGTCTTTGTTAGCTCATGGATCTCTTATTTCTGAAAAAGTACGGAAAGCAATGATTGTATTGCTGTAACTGCAACAATAAGAAGCATTCGCCAAAGAGTACACGATTTTTAGCGAGAGACTTGCACAGCAAAATCTTAGCACTCAGTTCTATCATTGATTGAGACAACTTCCGCGTTGGTAGCTCCGGTTGAGAAATGCGCCATTAACTTATGCTCAAAAACATGCCATCCTTTTATCCTCTCATGAAGCATTGACAGATTCAATCATTCGAGATCAACATTTGAATCATTTCTATATTGGTCCATAATTGCTCTTAGCCACACTTCGTGAAAACTACTGAATAATCCGTGCAAAAAATGCGGTATATTTTTAAATACGTCCTCACTTGAATAGTCCGGTACAAAAAATGAGGGACTTGCCAGCGTGTAGAATTACTCCATCCAGAGCATTTAAGCATACCGGGGTTGACTATGCAGAGCCGTTCAGTATTAAGATCTCAAGAAACAAATCGGGCAATGCATATTTATGTTTCTTTGTCTGTAGGGCTACGAAAGCCATACACTTAGAATTAGTATCAGACTTTGCAACCACGTTCCATGGAGGTCTGCGGTCTCATCATCGTCATCGCTAAGATGAAGATCGAGACGGGGCGACAGGACCCAGCAACTAGTGGTAAATGTTCGCTCTTATTACAATGACATAGACGATGACAAAATGATAGGCATTTTGTTGTTGATGGCGATTCCATCAGTATTAAGTGAGTACTAAGAATAATATATTTTCTTTGTGATAACTCAATTCTTGATTTTGTTTGTACGACTACGCTGCGAGTCGGAGATTTAAGTATAGAATCAAAAAGTCCGGAAACGATCAAATATCATGAAAACGAAACATTTTAGAGAAAAATGTTTCAGACACAAATTGTAGGATTTAAAATAATGTATTTACTAATCTAATCAGTTTGATTCTGGGTGGCGTCGTCAAGGCCAGGTTAAAGTCACGTTGATTTTTTTAAGCGAAATCTCCTATTTTTTATTATATTTTCTTGTAGCTTACCTTGAGAGCTTTTCAAAACATTATAATAAAATATTTTTCTATTAAATATTTTTCGAGTTATAAAGCTCGAAAGTTACAATACCGCCGGCATTAGTATTGCCCAAGGTACACCGCGTGGAAGTTGTACGATCAGATTTACACCTCTTGTGTGCGTGCGTGCGTATGTATACGTGCGCACGCGTGTGTCAGTGACATATCTTTTAAATATTGAATTCCATTTCTTTAATTAATAAAATGTTTAAAATGTCTTTCTTCTACCGTTTGACAATGAATTCATAAAAATTATTCATCACATTACTTATTTGTTCTAAAGTAATCAGCGATGCTTCGTGCACTATTCGATTCTTAAGATCTTCCAAATTTTGTGGTTTTGTCGCATAAATGTTATTTTTGAGATGCCCCTAAAGAAAATAATCATGAGGAATCAAATCAGGTGATCTAACAAGCCACTTAATGGCACCTCTCCTATCTATCCATCGATCAGGAAAAGATCGATTCAAGAATTCTTATTGCATAGTGAAGCCCTGCTCCATCTTGCTGGAACCAAAGATTTTGCATATCACCATCAAATAAGTTTTCAATATTATGTATGACATGGTCTCGCAATAAATTTTCATATTTCTCAGCAGTCAAATTACCATTTATGAAGAATGAACCAATAATACCGCGACTCAGTGATGGGAGATGACAAGAATTCATCTGCTCTAGGAAACTTCGTGCACATGCGTAAAGCTGAGCAATCTTAACTGACATACACATTTCATGGTATTATAAGACCCCTAATAACGATGTTAAGAAAGTTGTAGAGAGAAAAGGAAGGTTTTTATTAAAGATACATAGTGTGTTCATGAATAATAATAAATTTTGTCTTTTATTACGTCTGCAGCCGATTTATCATATGAATACCAACATATCGTTCGGAGAAATAGCATTCGAGAAAGTCACTATAATGACGTACAGAACCTAAGAGGTTAAAAGAGGAATAATTTATTACTATAACCTTAATTTAGGAAAAAATTTAAAACGGGTTGCAAAGCGGGACAAAGTATTAAAATTTGAGATTGTCCCTCTTAATTTGGGACGGTTAGTCACTCAGATGTACAGAAGCCACAAAAGCTTATTCCGTATTGCTCCGTATGTTCTATCATTGGATCGAGCTGCCACGTCATTTTACGCATGCGCACAAAGTTTACTAGAGCAGACGAATTTTTGTCATCTCCCATCACTGCTGCGACTACAGATTCCTGCCTAGATATTCAATTTTTGTGGATACTGTGTGCGAAGATCACTCATTCAATGTGGATTTTCATTACTAGTATTTGCAATTGTGACGATTAACAACACCGTTTATTTCAAACATGGCTTTATTAAAAAAAACAACAAAATTCAAAAAGTTAGCCTCATCAATTCAGTGCATTAATTTTTCACAAAAGTAAATTTTTTTATCAAAATCGTCTTCCATAAGTTCTTGAGCAATAACAATTTTATCAGGATGATATTTCGTCGTCTTTGTAAAATGTTAAAAATGCTACCTTGACTGATATCATGGGCTTGCGCTGCTCTTGACACAAATAAATGAGGATTTTCCTGAAATAATTGCAGAACATCTAAACTCTTATCATCATTTGTTGTGGATTTTGACGCTGCTAGATCAGTCTTTAACTGTTCCTGCTTCAAAAAACCGTGTCACTATTTTTTGAACGGTGGATTTAGAAATAGGATTACGACCAGAATGTGCAGCATTGAATATGGTAGATCAGCTACTTTTTGGTAAGATCTAACACGGTCTGCAAATCCTCGATACATAAGCAGCAATATTCTTTTTTGGTAAATATTTTCAAGAGAAAAATTTGAAAATATAGGAAGAAAGAAGAACAGAAACGAAGAGCGAGACGCGA
>NW_017304331.1:291860-307733 GCF_001594115.1 Trachymyrmex septentrionalis | reverse complement strand
GTAAATATTTTCAAGAGAAAAATTTGAAAATATAGGAAGAAAGAAGAATAGAAACGAAGAGCGAGACGCGATCGAGCGCGATTTGTTTTTAGATTACGAATCGAGAAGCGATTACGCGAAGCAATGATATGTACAAATTTCGGCATGAGCAATAATACAAACTCGTACTCACTGGCAGCAAGCGAATAGTGTCACTTAAAAACAAATCGTGCTCGACTTAGAACAAATAAGTAATGTGATAAATAATTTCTGTGAAAGTTTAGCTCAAACGGTAAAAGAAGGACAATTTAAACATTTGATTAATTAAAGAATTTGGAATCCAATATTTGAAAAGTATGTTACTGACACACGCACGCACGCACGCACGCACGCACGCACGCACAGGATGATTCAGAAAAACCTCGTGTCCTTGCACAGGCGCGTTTCTGGCTGAATTCTAAGACGCTTTTTCCTTTACGAAAATTTTATCCGGCGCTTATTTTTTGAGTTATTAAAGGATGAAGTTAACGAATTACAAATCGCGTATAGAAGGTAAGCAGAGGCGACGCCGGGCGCATTCACTGTCTGACGCGAGCGACCACAAAGGGCACTCGTTGCAATTAGCTGTCTAAGAAGTTATAGAGTTATTCTGCCTTACATAATAAACACTCATACACGCGCACATTCACACACATACAGTCACATGCACTCACTCACTCTCTCTCTCTCTCTCTCTCTCTCTCTCTCTCTCTCTCTCTCTCTCTCTCAATACCTTGCAGAGATTCGCTGTCTTCATACCGTCGTTACTTGACGGATAAAATTTGCCCAAGTCGAAATTTTGCTTCTACTTTAAATTATAGTTTTAGGACGTATGTAGACTCTAGATTTATAATAGATTCTAATCTAATGAATTGAGCATCTACGTTAAGCTTCTAAATGGCAGTTATTGAAAAATTTCTTATTTTTGAATTAAAAAAAGTTTTCTGAATAGAAGTTGTAAGTTAAGCAATATTAAAAGACGTCCTATTTGATTGTTCACGTATATCAAAACAGGTTTATAAGGTTTAATTGAAGTTGGAAGAGTTTTAAAGTAAAATTAAAATTTCGACTCGCGTCATGGCCATGAAGAAACAATATGAAAACTCTTCATGTTTCCGTGTGACAAATTTATGTTTCAAGCAATGAAACAAGAATTTGTTTTTTTTTAAGTAGTATCTGAAGAACTGTAACACTTACATCACTGATTTACTCGCGCACTTGATCGATACCCGAGTCGATACCACAAGAATGATTTACAAAGAACAATTTACGAACTATTCTATCGGTTTATTATTATTAATTAGTACTAATTATTTAATTTGAAATCATTAGAGGAATAAGAAACGCGTTATATACAACATACACACATATCCAACGCAACCTGAGCTCGACAATAACAATCAAGCAAGTTAGATTAGATTAGGTTTTATGAACAGAATTAAAAGTGACATAATAGAAATCTGATTTATCGGCTGCTTGTAATTGTTGGTAAGTCAGGTTACAATTAGAGGCTACATTGGTTGCAGCATATATAATAGCAGGCATTATTCATTTGACATTACGAATGTATGCTTCGAGATTATTCACGCGCTGGATTGTAAGGTTCGTTCGCGTCGCAGCATATTCCAGCATGCTCCAACGTGCACCAGCATGCTTCTACCATAACCTATTCACTTTAACGAGTTCATTAGAACAAATCTTACGATTCAGAGCGTGAATAATCTCAAAGCACACATTCGTAATGTCAAACAAACTAATAATGCCTACTTGTAGCCAATG
This sequence comes from Trachymyrmex septentrionalis, assembly GCF_001594115.1. Lineage (NCBI taxonomy): Eukaryota > Metazoa > Arthropoda > Insecta > Hymenoptera > Formicidae > Trachymyrmex > Trachymyrmex septentrionalis. Next base: position 305,936 of record NW_017304331.1, on the reverse strand, counting down.
TCAGATTGTCAATCGTGTCAATTATTATAATTACTTTTGGCAATATTTACTAACAATGAATAATTTAGAATTATTCAATTTTGAAATTAAATTCAACATTAAAATTAAATTTTTTTAATTTAATTATTTGCAAACTAAAATAATATTCCTTGAAATGAAATATTTGATTGCCTTAAAAAGGATAGATTAATTATTAATTGTTTTGAAAAGAACAATTTTTGGATATCTCGATCTTCTTTTTCATAATAAATGCTCGAAGTGTCCGCCATCCATTATAACGCAAGCTCTCATCCAATTCAATAAATTTGCCTGTATTCTTTTTATAACGTCGCCGATGGACCGATAAACTTCGTGAAGCTTGTTATTTAATTTTTCCACATTCTCCGGAAACTGTTCATAAATTTTTTCCTTGCAGTATCACCACACAAAAAATCCAATGAGTTGAGATCCGAGGATTTTGCTGGCCAGCGTATCGACCCATCCAACATGCGAGAAATTGGTTTAAAAAACCCATAACAATTCTGGCGTTGTGATGACCAGCGCCGTTTTGTTGGAATATTATTTTATTTCGATCCTAGAGTCTTCCAGAAAATTTGGTAAATTTTCTGTCAAAAATTGCATATGATACTAATATTTTTGTTTCCATAATCCCAGCCCAGACATTCAATTTCTAATGAATTTGGAAATTTTTGAGCCGCGTCATTCGCGGATTCTCGTCGTCCCATATGTGCATATTATGCAAGAATTCCTTCTCGTGTAAACAGCGATTCATCGCTAAATATTACATAAAAAAGAAATTCTGGATCTTCATCAGCTCTTCTGAGGAAACCCTCGCAAAACATTTCCCCCCGAGGATAATCTTCATCTCGTAGAGCTACTGTAATAGTAGGCGTGCAATTTTTCTTTTAAAATTTGTTGTATGTTATTGAATACGATAATCCATGCTGTCGAGCAATGTTTCGAATACTGGTTTCTTGTTCTTGCTCAACGGCATGAAGAATTGTTTCCGTATTTCGTACATTTCTTGCGTAACGCTGCCTACCGGCGTCTTTTTTTCTTTGGCAAGACGCTTCCGGTTTCGTATAACCTTTTCACTGTTTCAAGTATAACGTTGGTATGTGGACGCCTTGCTCTATTTGGATACAGCTCGATGTATCTTCTTGCAACAACGTAATATTGCCAATGACACTCACCGAATGCCATATATCATATTCTTCGTTACTGCCATTTTTTAATCCTTCGCTTCTATGATGCTCGAGGAATTATTGATTTATGGATCGATCGATCCCCAGTATTTATCTGATCTTCGCAAGAGATCGCACCTTTCTATCCTCAGTGACCAATCCCGGGGCATACGCGACCCTTCGTGAAGATCGGATAAATACGGGAGACGATCAATCCATAAATCAATAATCCCTCGAGTATCGTAGAAGCGAAGGATCAAGTCGGATAGTATTAAGATTAATTATTAAGTTAGAATAAGAATTAATATTATTTTGATCATTATAGAGAAATATTTAAATGTATGGATACACACATATACGCAAAGATGTAAATACGCGAAAATCGTAGAATCAAAATGTATGCCGCATATTTCATTGATCTAGAGTATTTCGCGACAAACGACATAATAATAGGGTTGGACGGCTTATAAGAATTATCAAATAAGAACTTTTGAGTTATTAAGAGTCAAAATAAAAATTTTCAAGTTGGGACACAAAATGTCTGTATTAGCCATAGAGAAAAAAGAGGAGTAAGACCTAATGGGTCGTGATAAGAGCGCAAGACATGTTGTTGGACGGAATGGTGGCGCTGATGAATGCGTGGAATTAAAAATTGCCGAGCGCAATCGCGTTTGTAAGTGACCGTTGTAGAAACTACGGTGAGAATTTCAAGTTGCGAGTGAAAGAGACCTAAGTGGTCACATGTCGCAAGTCTTACGGGCGGCGGAACCAAATGCGGTAATGCATAGAGGCAGCACCTTGGACGAACCAAGGAGACCATTTGTTGTTATCGTGAATGATTGTTATCCCGTGGACTGGTATCCCGAGTAAAGGGTTAATAATAGCGAAACAACTCCGGCGGAAAATAATAGTAGGCACGAACCCTTGTGGATTGACAATGAGATATTTCGTGTAATGTGTGGAGGTGCTGAGGAGTACACGAGCGACACTTTGTTTGTTGAGAGAACTACGAGAGGCGAAGACCTCATGTGGCTGCCTAAAATGAAGAGAATAGTAAGATTAAAATAATGGAAATACTTACTTCAATTAGTTAATAGTCATAAGGGGATACCGCCGCCGTGAAGACTTCTATATATTAGTACTTGCAAGGAGAACGAGGACAGACGAGATCTGAAGCGATGGTTGCGAATAACCAGTCAGTAGAATGTATTTACTGGGTGAAGCGAGGCAAATGTGTGAGCGTGAGCGCAGCGAGTACCATGAAAGCTCGCTGGGGGGCTGACGTATGAAGTCAAGTGGGAGCTATGGGAAATAGAGTAGCCAAGGAGTAGGGACTGACAGGCTGCGGCTGCTGAGAACGAGAGACCATTGAGGAGTCTACTCCGGGTAGTTGAGAAGATAACACAGATCGGAAGGAAGTACGACAACGTGGCGAGCTACAAAGGAGACACCCGCGATAGCGGAAATCTCTAACAACCGTGCGATTAGGGATCACGGGTAGGCCGCAGTGCGTGGGCTCTTCACTCGATAGATAGGATTTGCCGTAATTAAAAGATAATTTACGGTGCGTTGCTAGACATGGCGTTTAGGAACGCTTTTTTTATAGAACGGACGATTGGATTGTATTAATTTTAAGCTAAGTAGAACACATTGTTAATATTTTGATAAATAAATTGTTGTGTTGAAACATGGAATTGATAGAATTATCATAACTCTTATCCTTCCGGTAAAACCGCGATCGTAACATGGAAGTTAGAGTCAGAGACGACTGAGACAACAAAGTACAGAATAAAGTGAGAACGGAATATCGAGTGCTTCTTCGTTTTTGGGGATTAAAGAACGTGGCGACCGTAACACTATTAAATTGAAATGTTCTTAAATACGCTTAAAAAATTTGTATTTTGGCGAGAAAAATGCGATTCGATTTTGTAAGATAATGGTAAGAATTTCATCGGAGTTAGGAATGTATTGCGGCAAATCGGTGAATTCCTGTAACATCCTGAACATAAAGAAATATTATTTTGCATCTAAACAGGAAATTTCATGGAAGTTTATTCCACCACATTTTTTCTATTGTACATAAGAGATTTATGGGAAACGAATGTTGTATGTAAAGACCATAAAAACTTATTTTAAGACTGTAATCATATACGATACATTATTGTTATTCAAAGAATTGTATACGTCCTTATCAGATTGAGGCGATATTAAATTCTCATTCATTGTGTTCGTTGAGCAATGCTCCAGATGAATTGGGAATGTTAACACCTGGGCAGAAGCATCCCTTCTTGTGGTATCAGAAAAATCGGTACTTCACGTGCTTACAAATCGCATTAATCGCTACCAGCTGTTATCGAAACTGTAGCAATTATTTTGGAAGTGTTGGTCAACGGAATACTCAGGTGCAATAACGTATGAAATGGAAGACCGCTGTGACAAGTACGCAATGACAAGATAGAAGTTGATAGATTAGCGCTAATTCGCTACTATAATAGCGGATAAAACCCTACTCCCCCCCCTAAGATGGCGTATGGGTAGGTTTGAGTTTTTTACACCCTAGTTCTGATAAGTAAGAATAGTATAAAAAAAAATATGTATGTTACAATCATCTGAATTGTTAAATATGTACTAGCATACATGTCTTGTATTTTTTCGGTTCAAGCTTATCTGCGTTGCGCTTAAGAAAATTTTTTTTTATTTATGTTATAATTCTGTTCTTACAATTATATTTAACTCTGCCATTTTTGTAAACCACATCGATGTTATTACATTGTCTTTGTGTATTACATGTATGTTGAAGTGATACTTCAACAGATAGCCAGAATGTATGAAATTTCGCGCAAATTTGTGTCGTTTCTTCCCAAACTATAGTCACGCCTATAATTAATGTTTGCGGCGCTAATGGTATGTTTCGAGGCTAGAGGAGGAGAAAGCGTAATACTAAGCAAGACACATCGTCAGCTACATCATAAAAAAATAAAATTAAAGTTCTCAAAATCATTTGATGTCATTAATTTCAACGGGTATCAATCAGAATTCCACCAGTCTGTTAAATGGGAAGATAACTTAAAACCAGAATCACAGAACACTGAAACCATATGAAAAAAAACACGTTCACTCGGTCAATTATAATTGAATATAGAGTACAAGGGGGTCAGGAATTTATGTGGGAACGTTACCATTTTAGATGAAGAACCTTATTACACAAAATAATTGATTTAAGAAATGTTATTTACCAAAACACAAAGAAATAGTACAAATTTATAAACAGACACTAAAGATTTCCACAAAGCTATTATCGATAAATTGTAACTCTGTAAGGCAGACTCGAACCGTTAGTCAGTGACAGACATTTGTAACATGTAAAGCCGTGAGCTATACAACATTAATTTAATTTATAAAATAAAACTCGTGAGTACTCAACTTATACACTTTTAATTAAATAAGCACTAAGATTTAACAACATTTTATTATATTTTAACACATTGATTAAGACACAATTAATAAACATGAAATATTGCACAACACTTATAACGCTTGTTGTGAGTAATACTCATCTTAATGATAAATTATCATTTATCTCATTTATATTCAGTTCAATATACCAGTGTTTTGATTTTTATCTGGTCGATTGAGAGAGAGAGAGACAATCATACAGCGTTGTAAGACAACTCATTAACCGCGTTGTAAGATATTAGAAATAATGGCAAATAACAGAGTATAATTACATAACACAACATTACGCAATTGTACATCAATGCAGAATTAATAAATGCAAACATATATCATTGTCGTCGGAATTTCTGAAGAAGATCCAGAAAGAGCAAAAACATAAGAAGTATCATAAATAACCGAATACAATAAATCAGTTATAGAAAGTAATTGTCGTGAGTTATTTGCCGTACTTGACTCCTATTCTCTTATATCGTTTTTAATTTGAATTGAAAATAGTCATTACATTATTTTATATTGACCTAAATAAACCCTTTGTTGTTCCGATGCCACCAATCGACTGAAGAATTTCTCCATCATGATTGAATATCTATACAAAAAGGTTGTATTTTATTTAGAATATTTATTAGTACAGCAATAATAACGCAATGCAAGATAAATTTATAATTTTTGTACATATTTAATTTATCGAAATATATAGGGTTGGCGATCAATCTCGAAAAGTGCACATCGTACAAAAAACTGTGTTATATTAAAAATATTGTTTGTAGGGATCGTATGATGGTGCTATCGGTTCGATCGTAGTAGAGATGGAATCGGAGTTTCCTAATCAGAGTTTGGCCACTTGAAGTTGCCGCCAAAATTGTGCGAGAGAAAATCACTTTATCTCATTCTACAATGGCGCTGTAAGTTGCAGCTCTATAGAGACGCTCTATAAGCTTTATAATTTTTGACGAACATTCTTACACGTTCAAGCGACTAATTGGCGATTAAAATTTAAAGAAACGTAAAAATTTAGTTGTGTCTAATCATAAATATTACGATAGCAAGTCCACGGCTATGCATCATGTATTTAAAGTAAAATGCATAATGTATATTCATTACGTATTTAAATAGATGAAACATGTCGGACCAATCATAAACCAGAGAGAAGATGGCCAGATTCTGATTAGAGGGTCTCTACGTCGTAAATGACGCGTCGTATTCTGATGTGCTGATGGAAACCTACAGAAAAAATTTCTACATTCAATATTATTCCTTAAGCTAGAATAAAATAAGGTTGATATAAAGCCAATCGTATTTATTCTTCAAAAAAGAATATTTTTTTCTCAAATAAAAAATTCTAAAATTAAATCTAGAATAAAGTATTTTTGATGCTACTCTATTAATTTTTTAACAAAAAAATTTAGATTGGACATAACATTTAATACTAAACATCGATGTTTTATTCCATTCTTACGGAAGGAAGTTTACAGAATGTTAATAATCTTTCATTTTTATAATAGTAACAAAAAACTAGACTCGATTGGAACTTAAACTCAAAATCTCACGTTCCACGTGTTTCACCTAGCGCGTTACACCACAAAATTCGCTTCCGCTATATCATTATGTATGCAAGATGTTCCAAAATAATTGCTAAATATTTCATGGGCAGGTAGAGCGGACTGAGTCGAAAAATCCCGTATCATTTTGAAAGTTTCCTTAATAGTTAACGAGATATTAATCCTTAAAGATAGCCAAACAGTGCGCTCGCCCGGCTTATTACTGCGATGTGTGTATGCCTACCGATCGCTTGGCGCGCGGGTCATGGGGAACAGGGAAGTCTGGCAAGCGCGCCGTCCGAGTTATGGAGATGTGCGTGGCGCGAGGCTCTTGCCAGGCAGTCTCCGCGCTTCTATTAATGGCGAATATTCAGCGCTTTAGAAATTTATATCTTAATTGCGAAAATTGGGCGATAACTTTTCGAGAATTTAGTTTAATTTGTTTTAAAGCGTGTACATAGTATAACATAGAAAAATGTTACATACATATTATTTATTTCAAATAAATAATAAGGGTATTTTAAAAATATATTATTAAGAAAATATTTTTTGTAAAGGTAATCGTTACTAAAAAAATTAAGAATAAAAATTTAGCACTAGAATAATATTTTGTTGCATGTACGTACACAAATAATAATCGGCGCACTCAAAGAAAGGTTTCTTCGATTTAAAGAAATGTTTCTTTGCTGTGTTTCTTTGATTAAAAAAAATGTGATATAGACTCGCGAGTCGAAAAATAATTTCTTTTATCATTTTTGTGGCAAGGAACTGATATAGGGCTATCATTTCCACACCACCTTGGTAGATAGCATTTTTTTTTAAGTGGTATTCACAGTAGATCTAATCCATTCTTGCATTTTAATGCAAGAATTGTTCGAAGTGTCTTCATCGTTCTCGTAAACAGATTTCGGCTCTTCAAGTAATATTGCGCGTCGCGCAATGCGCCATTTCTGGTATAATGGTATTGAAGGCTGCGAGAATTACTTCTCGTACATCAGCTTTAGTATCATCATAAATATATTTGATTAAATCTTTGATGTGACCCTAAATGAAATAGTCGAGCACGTTAAGATCCGACGTTCGTGGCGGCCAAATTATTGGGCCACCTCAACCCATCCATCTGTCCGGATAATGTCTAGCACATTGCGTACCTGCCGCGAAAAATACGCAGGAGCCCCGTCGTATTGAAAAATAAGTTTCTTCCCTCCGTGGAAGAGGAACGTCTTCGAGAAGAGCGACCCATTTTCCAAAAAGTTAATGTATGTCCCTCCCGTTAAGCTTGATTTTTAAGGGAGAAAGAAGGGACCGATCTGAAAATTGTCACAAGAGTGTGATTTTAAAAAGTGCGAGAGAGAGAGAGAGAAAATGTCTTAAATCATTAACTGATTACATACGTAGGCTGTTGGAAAAGTTTCTGCAAACAATATGAAAAAAAAACATATATTGTACAATTCGGTAAATGGCTTTATTGTTTTTCGAAGTATTCGCCTTTAAGATCGATACATTTTTGCATATGCTCGAACCAATTTTCGAAGCATTTTTTCCACTCTAAGGCTGTAACCTCAGATATCAGTGTACGAAATGTTTCAACAGCTGCTTCAGGCGACTCAAATCGCTCACCACGCATCTTATTTTTAATGTTTGGGAACAAAAAGAAGTCATTAGGTGATAAATCAGGTGAATACGGACAATGAGTCATCAATTCGACATTATTACTGGATAAAAAATCAACGGTTTGACGTGCTGTGTGACAGCTGGCGTTGTCATGAAGGATGATGCGACGATTTCGGTTTGTTCTACGCAATTCATTTATGACTTCTGGCAAACAAATTGTTGTATAACAATCAGTATTTACAGTCCTTCGATCCTCTAAAGTCATGATTGTCACATGTCCGGTATAACCGAAGAAACAAGCAATCATTTGCTTGGCAGCACTGAACGAATAACTTTTGTTGGTTTCGGTTCATTTTGAAATACCCAAACAGTGGATTGTTGTTTACTTTCGGACTTATACGAATAGATCCATGTTTCATCCCTAGTAATGATGTTGTAGACCAAATTTGACTGACTTCGGTTGAATTTCTTGAGCATTTCTTTGCTCCATTTAACACTAGCCTGTTTTTGAGCTTTGGTCAAATTGTGTGGGATCCAACGACTGCAAAGTTTCCGTACGCTCAGTAGTAATCATGCAAAATCGTATGTATTGCTTTCATGTCAATGCCTAAGGAATCTCGCGGTATGTTATATGCCGGTCTCGCTCAATCATTTCACGCACAGCATCAACATTAGTGGCAACAACAGACGTGGATGGACGACCTTTACGGAATTCATCACTGAGAAAGGTACATCCACGTTGAAATTCGGCAAACCAATTATAAACAGTCCTATTGGATGGTGCTTCATCCCCAAAAGCTAAATGAAGTCGATCGATGCATTGTTTCGGAGTTAGATTACATTTGTAATCGTAAAAAATCATTGCCCGAAAATTTTCTTGCGAAATTTCCATTTTCTTACAAAATAACTTCTTTTAAAATACTATGCAAACAAAACTAGTTGGCTTGGGTACAAACTGTCAATTGAATTATAGGTTAAAAACGTCTAATTTTACGGATATGATAGTAGCAGAACGTTGGCGCTACTGAAAGTACTAGGTTGCAAAAATTTTTCTAGCAGCCTACGTACAATTCGATCCGCTATTACTCCTGTCCATACGTTTATCACTCATCGATATTGGAATGCATCTTGCCGAACAGCGTGCGGATTTTAACTAATATACGTAATTATGGGAGTTGGACACGCCATTCGGTGTGAAGGTTGCTTCGTCCGTCCATAAGATGCGGTCAGGGAGAAGGACATTCCACCGACACTGCAATCCTCGTTCATTTCGCCGACAATTAATATTTCTTAAAAACAGCGAGGACATTTTATAAAAATAATAAAAGTATCTTTACAGAAACAGATGGTCGGCTCTTCATCTCGCGCAAAAAGCATATTTCAAAAGAAAATTTCTAGAAAAGCGTATTTCGGAAGAAATTGAATGCACATGCAACACAACGCTGTGGATTTTATTTGAACGCTTAGGATATTTTCTTCTCAGCTTCCACGCAAACACGCATTTTTGCTCCAGCGTGTGAGATTGTAACACTGAAAATATCGAAACCAATTTAAAAAAATGATTTCATCTTATTTTTGCTCAGGAAATCGTTCCGCGTAGAGACGAACGACGCCGCGCGAGAGTGTTGTTGTTCATTTGTTATCAGCTTCATTTGTTTTTTCCACAACGATCCATCATTTAGTCGTACAGTGTCTTGTATCGACGGGCGTATGCACTTTGCGGTAGTAGGCCGGGCGAGCGCGTCGTTCGGTTATCTTTAAGGATTAATACCTCGTTAACTATTGGGGAAACTTGCAAAATGGTACGGGACTTTTTGACTCAATTTAGCCCGCTCTACCTGCCCATGAAATATTTGGCGATTATTTTGGGACATCCTGTATAACACTGAATAGATTTATTCTAAATGTAAGAAACCTAAATTTATATGTATATACTCTTATTTGTCTTAAGACAAATGTCGATCTTATTTATTAATCTTAATGCAGTTAGAATTTTATACTGTGTACAGCTGAGATAAGAGATTAAGTACGGTAAGAATTTTTTTTCTTGATATTAAAGAAATCCTTTCTGACCGTATAATATTAACTTTACCTAATTCTTCAAATAAAACCCCCCTTTTTATTACAAAATCAAGTTTTAGATAAAAAGCATGAAGCTTTTATTCGAAACGATTTTCAAAAAAATGTATTTATCGGTAGTTATAAGCGATTGAAAAGTTAGTTGCCCCAGTAAATTAAAACGTAACTGTAATAATTAGGGAGCACATCGAAAGAACAATGACATACTTCATGGTTACGGTGACAATATGTAAATGTCACATAATTTTGTAAGATACTTAAGAAGAACAAAGATATATGTACTTTTTTGTTATGCTATATAATCATAACAATTATTAAAAAGATAATACTGTTTAAGGGAGCCGCCTCCCATAATCTTGACCTTGACATATGTTGTCAAGGTCATAATCCTGAGTAACATCCAACAGATTTTAGCCATAGCTCGTTATCCATTAAAACATTATTTAAAAGAAAAATTAAAATAATAACGTCTGCTGTCTATTGTATTCAACAGAACAAAAATTTTCTGCATTTAAATAAATTTCCTGCTTTAAAAACAAAAATTTTCTTCGAAAACGTTTTCTTATATAATTTTTATTTTTATATAGTAACGCATAGGGGCGCACGACTTTCTATGCTTCGCGTGGAAGTCGCGTGCCTCTAAGCAGGAGAGGAAGTGAGAAGCGCGTGGCGTGGATAATTGTAAAATATATTTTAAAGCAGAAAATTTTTGTTCTATATAGTAAAAAAGACATCATTTTTCAATCTTTTTAATAATTTTTTAACGAATAACGAGCAACGACTAAAACCTATTCAAGGATACTCAGAGTGATCTTAATAACGTATGACGTAAGATTAAGATCATGAGGGAGCCCCTAAACAGGATATTTACTGTTTCTACATACCGATTATTACGATGAATATTACTAAGGTGTAAGGCCTCAGTCTAAAGGCTTAGGATATTCGTACGAAATACAAGAGATCCGGGTGTAACTCCCGGCCGAGATAATATTTTTTGCAATAAGTTTATTTACAGCTTTTCAGTACATTAACATCTTTCTAATAGGATGCTTGATTGAGTATCATATTGCTTGTCAATTTAATATGTAATATTACTAAAATAGTTCAATTATGTTTATAAGTCCGAAAAAAACAATTCGGCGCGCAGTTCAAATAATTACATTTTTAGTATTTAGAATTACATAGAAATTGTTTAAAGCATCTAAGAACTTCAGTTAACGTCTTATAAGTTAGCGGAACAAAGTGAGCAGAATCGACTCTAACCAACATGTTTATTTGTTGCTCATTTGTTGCTAAAAAATTGCCAAAGAAAAAAATTTGTTGCTCTGTCAGTTTATTTAAAAAATGATGTTCCACTAAAGAAAGATTAAATTAGCGGAACAATACTGTAACAAAGCCAACGTAGAAGTAACGTAGGAATTTGTTGCTAATTTGGTGTTAATTTGTTGCTGTCGAAATATTATTGTTTTGAATACATTACATATTAAAAAACTATAAATAATAACGAGAAGTCTTAGCGTGCGGACAGAATAAAAGTAAAATATTAGTAAAAGATTTGTTGCTCGCTAAAATTGATATTGGGATGTCGTCCGAATTTATTGCTCTCGAAATATGCAATTTACGAATTTGTTGCTTGCAAAATAAGTATAAATAACCATGAAAAACTTTAGCGTGCTGGCGGAACAAGAGTAAAGTACCAGTAAAAGATTTATTGCTCGCTTAAAATTGGTACTCGGATGTCGTCTGAATTTATTACTCTCGAAATATGCAATTTATGAATTTGTTGCTTGCAAAATAAGTATAAATAATAACGAAAATCCCCAGTGTGCAGGCGAAACAAGAGTAAAGATTTGTCATTTGTTTAAAATTGGTACTGAAAAATTCTTTGATAATCGATTAATAAATCTTACAATTATTAGAGCGCTGCCCGGGGATTAGCTAAAAAAAACTGTTAATTTTTCACTTCTTACATTACTAATAAATTAAGATAATAATATATCCTGATAATATATTGCTTTTAGATTATTTTGGTATCAAATATCTATAAGAAGTACTTGATCTAAACTTGATTTGAAATGATGGGTGTTCCAGAGTGGGGGATTAATAGGTGTGAAAATCTCAGCCTGAAGTTAAAAGATTTTTTTTAATTTATATTTTATTCATAATATTATATATATATTAATAATTGCGGATCTGTTGTGCAAATATCAGGTTTTGTTTGCTATTTTTCTTTTAAGTCGTCGTATTGTATCCATGTCTTATTTGGTTGAAGACATATTGATGTAAAATCCGTATTACAAATCAAACTAATCAAGACTCCATATGAATCAAAAAACTGGAAAGAATACGGACAGTAGGAGTCGAGCGCAGAAGACGTCGCGCAAATAATATATCTATGAAGTGTGAAACTTCTTTATTAACTAAAACACGCTTACATGTGTTACATTATGTGAGACAGACGTGTAGACAGCTAAAGTCAAGAATCACGGAGCATAAGAACCACATCAGATGGAATACCTCTACTCGTCGTAACGGAACATCGGGTATAAGAAGGCCATGATTTCGATTGGAAGAACGTTACAATACTGAACGAGGAGCCTCACTACAAAAAGAGATTAATTTCGGAGATGATATTCATCAGAAGACAGACGCACGGACTCAACTTGCAGATGGATGTGGAGGGGCTTCCCAAGGCCTACCTCGCGATTATAGACAAGCTATAAAAACTTGTGTTGTTGTCACGTCTAGTCAGTCAGTGTCGTTCGTGCGCAGTAATGAGTCTTTCTGGCGTGATTTTTTATTACTTTCCAATTTTTACTTTCACGGAATTGATTTACATTCCAATGCAAAATTTTTTCATTTGTTAGCTTCAATAATACTAGCTAAAACTAAAAGTGACTCACTGTGTCTGATACTGATTGGTCAAAAAATGTCGAGAACTGATTTTTAAATAATTCAATGTTTGCGATATAGTTTATGATTTGTGATCAGGGTGAGCGTCCTTATTTGCGGGATATTTAATTATAATCTTAAGATTTTTGATAAATTAAGTTTTCATATTTTCTATTTCGATATTTCTATTATTTCCCTTTTTTCGTTCTTTTTTCTTTTTTCTTTTTCTTTCACTCTTTTTGGGTTTAATTCTGGCATTTAAATTCTCGAGATAGGGGAGCTCACCATGACAGGATAATTTTTATTTATAGTTTATGTATTAGTTAGTTGTATTGTCTCTGAGGAGGGCTCAAAAGTGAGCCAAAACATGTAAACGCGTTTTAGTGAATAAAGAAGTTTCACACTTCTTTAGATTTAACGTATTATTTGCGCGACGTATTCTGCGCTTAACTCCTACTGCCCATATCCTTTCCAGCTCTTTGATGTAAAATATTGGTTAATATTGATTTGATGTCTTAATTGTTGGTTTGATGTCCGAGTATGACATGGTCCTGTACGTATATAATCTATTACAGCAAAAAGTAGGTACTTTTTTTTTCGATTTTTGATTGATATTTTGAATTGTGTTGATATTCTTTTAGCAAAAAATTTTCTTTTTTTCATCTTTATTGTACATTTCTATGAAAATCAATGAACCTAAAAAAATATAAAAATATAAAATTTTAATTTTTTTAAGTTAAGTATTAATGTTTATCTTTATATTCGCCAAATACATATATAAATTAGTAAAATGTAAAAAAGTCTATCAGAGCCTACATCAGCTGTTCAGATGTACTGAAAATTTTTTTATTTTCGTGTGGATGTAACAAAACAAATAAAATATACGTTTCAACCCTTTAATTCGACCTTATCAATATAACATATAAATCGAAATTACATAAATGACGCAAATTCCAAGTTGATGATTCCCGACAATTTAGTTCGTTCTTCTTTATCCAAATATCAAATTAGATAAAATAAAACCGAAGTCATACGAGATCTGTTCAAAAAGTATCGCGAATTTTGTGTTTTTTCAAAAATTATTTATTTATTCGTGAATATCTATTTTGTCCCCTTCAAAGTAATCCCCATCAGATATTATACACTTGTGCCAACGTTTTTTCCAATCCTCGAAGCACTTCAAAAAATTATTTTTTGTGATCTTGTTCAGCTCCTCCTTCGATGCCGTCTTTATCTCCTCAATCGTAGCGTAGCGTCGTCCTTTCATGGGCCTCTTCAGTTTCGGGAACAAGAAAAAGTCACAGGGGGCCAGA
>NW_017304331.1:290143-291612 GCF_001594115.1 Trachymyrmex septentrionalis | reverse complement strand
CTTTGATCCATTTTTTGGAATAGGCAAAAATCGAAGACGAGCCAAAACACGTGCAAGCAAAGCAGCTGTCAAAAATTAACTGAACATTCAAAATGGCCGAACTTGTCGGCATAAGTGAGAGACATGAGTACCAACATAACGCCACAAAAAATCGAAAATCGAATATACGTAACCTGCGGAAATTCAAAATTCGCGATACTTTTTGAACAGACCTCGTATACATTGTAACACTAAGTAAAATCACATCGCTCATCAGATTGTCAGATTTGATGTAAGCGTTTCCTCGCGACTTGACGTAAAGGTCTTGCAGTGTTGACAGTCAGAGATATTATACAATCCTGATCTATCGCAAAACCTAATGCTATTTATGGTTAGCTTATCGTTTTAATTCCACTTTTTTGCTTCTATCATTTTGTGAAAAATTGTAATCAAAGTAAAGCTATTTGTCGATCTTCTAATTTGATCATGATTTTTTTACGAATAATGGAGTTTTAGGTTATTACATAAATAATATTCAATTTTGTAATGGATTCATATTTTTTGTATAAATGATAGGATAAAAATTACTATAAAAATTATAATGATAGGATATATTTGAATTAAACCTATTTTTTAAATATTAACTATCATGTTAAATAGTGAAATACATGATGCTTTTTGTGTAATAAATGATTGTATAGGCACCATTATAACATATAATTAAAATACTTTAACATAAACTATCGAATGCACACATGTTTGTAATGATTATCGACTTGTGTCCAAATTTCATGATTTGTAAAGTAAGGCAGCTACTATTTTTTAAGAAGAATATTTTTTTCTTTGGTTTTGCTTTTAAAATATCCGAAATTTTATCTATTCGGTGATCTAAATATTTTCCTTTTTTGTTTCTTGGGCTGTCCAGTGACTTTTCCATTCCAAATTTCTACCTCTCGTAAAGCTGTAATTTCTGGATCTGTTGGAGTATTGTCTATGTCAGAAATGTAAATGTCCTTTTTAATCTTTCTTTTGCTTGGTTTAGTTTCTTCTTTTTTTTTTTCTTCTACATTTATGAGATCTAATTCTTTCTCAGTATTTTCTAGTAGACTCATATCTTTTTGAGTAAAATTTGAATTGTCTTGAAATTCATGATGTTTAACTTTGAGATTATCACGAGAATAAGTAGACGATTTAATATTAGATTTAATATTGACAAATCGATTTTTTTCTGTTGTATGTTGGCATCTGTTATACGCGTCCAATTAAATATTTAATGCGTATTTTAACAAATTTATCTACTCTTAAAGACTTATTTATGACTAAATTTTTTAATTTGTGAATTTATCTTCAACTGAAGTACTCGATGCTGGTATACGTCCATACCCAAATGTCTGTATATATGTTACTCTAAAGGTATTGTACTAATATCTAACTCTCTTTGAGAAATACTATCCTAAATTTTATAATTTATTTCTTCTCCTTATTTAGAC
>NW_017304331.1:276034-290043 GCF_001594115.1 Trachymyrmex septentrionalis | reverse complement strand
CTCTTTGAGAAATACTATCCTAAATTTTATAATTTATTTCTTCTCCTTTATTTCACCAATTTGAAAATATTTCCATTTGTTTGTCTTTGTCAAATTCCAATTTTGGAACAGATTTTTTATTATTAAATTCTTCTTTATCATATATCATTTTTTTCCAATGATAAGATGTTCTAGAAACTGTTTCTGAGTCTCACAATCAGATTTTGTGCGTGATCCTTCCAGACTACTCTCTAATTTGCATTGTGGAATAACAAAAATGCTTTCAAAATTTTGTTTGCGTCTCGTATTTGATGACACAGTACAAGTTGTCCAATAACTGCAAAATAAAAAGTCCGATCTGGTCTTAAGGTAGATTTTAGAACATTAGAATATGTTTTGATGAAATGAGCCACATCAATCACGTATGTGATAATGTGGGATTGTATTTTGACAAGCATCCACACATTGCTTGATAATTGAGTAACACGTAAATTCTTTTATAATAGGAGTTAATAGAGCTTGTGAAGCGTCTGTCATGACTTCTTTAGAATGTAGAGCATCCATTCTACACCATTCCATTAATCAAAATCTGATAAAGGTGGATGTATGTATTTCGGTCAAAAATTGCGAAACTGAAAATTGACCAGCAGCGAAATTAATTACTGCGTGATATAAAAAAATATAATGGAATAATGTTCCATCTAGTCTATTCAATCGTGGAACTCTAACATCACTTGCATCGATATATAAGGTAATATATTCTGATTTTAATAATTTTTTATAAATTTATATCTAATGTACAATAAAATGAATAGAATAGATGTTGATCTATGTTATGCACAATATTTTTTCCAAAAGCTGTATTTTTAACATTTCAAGAGCTTTTATTGGGCTTGGATCGAGATAATCCAAAGCAATTCTTTTATGTCTTGCTTTATGCAAAACATTTGCTGTATGAAACAGGAGAGCTTCAAACCTTCCTGGAGACATTAACCACTTTGTTTCTTCAACTCTAAAAAGTTCCACACTTTTTGTACATAAGATTTCTCCAACTTTATTTCGATTAGCAGATCTCAAATTTCGTTTTCCACACCGTCCATTTCCGGATGATAATGTGCATTCTATTTTTATGTAATTAGAACATTTTTGTAAATTGCCTCGGAAACTTAATCCGCAATGACATTTTTCTGAAAAACAAAAAAATACTTTATACAGGGCAAAAAAGAAATTGACAGTAAAGTTTCTTGAGAGAAAGTATTATCGCTAACTTAACCGGTACATCGCTATCAGTTAAAGATGAAAACACTGAAAACATATCTTTCTTACTAAATATATATTCATTCCCCATATTAATAAGATACGCGCGCGAAGTTATACATCTTATATAATAATATACTTACCATAAATATTATCGTAATCAACATTCTGTGTTAAATAATGTTCTTTAAAATTTATACCACATTAAATTTTCGTTTTATTTCAAATTTTTTGCGCTATTATATCTTCCCATTCTCCGCTTTTAAATCGTACAAAGATTCGCTTTCCGTATATTTTCGTATCCAATAGAGATTCGTATTCTCTTAGGGTTAATTAATGTTATTACAAATATTTTTTCGTTGCTTATATTAATTGTATCGTTTAATAAAATATCAACAGACGTAATACTTTTGTTATGATGTTTATTCCACAAATGAATTTGATTTAAATACCTTAACTCCTAATAATTCTTGTAAATTATATCTATCGCAAGTAACAAATGTATATATGGTAAATAATGATTTAATTTGTCCATGAACCAACAATTTGGCTGCAATTTTTTATCAAATTGAAACAGTTTCCGATTTATTTTGTTGTCTGTAGTATTTAGTCTGTTATCTGTCCTTTTTATATTTAAAATTGATTTTATAATATACTTAGTAGAGACTTGTTTTCTGCCTTGCTGCATCTTCAATGTTTATAATTCTATCTCACAAATAACAAAAATATCACAGTTAAAGAAAGTTGAACACACAAAAATACTAGTCTGAATTCGCGCATTTCACAGTGTATAGTCGGTTCATATCAAAAGGCTCACATTAGAGATCGATATATTGCGTGTAAGATCAAAACTATTTAATACCACAAGTAAAATAACTTTTTCACTGTCTCGCTAAAAAAATAAAGTAGAATTCAAAAGGATTCTATTACTTCTCGACCGTTCCACGCAACGTATCACGCGAGTGATCAAACAATAACAATCGCGCTGCGCCACAACGCCACGGCGACGTCGCGTGTTTGGACACACGAGCCGTTGGATTCAACAATTACTATCTCTGACGTATTAAAATAAACAATAAAAACTTTGACATCTCTCAAAATTATATCATAAAATAATTTAGTATTAAAATTACACTCGCAATTAATTTCTCTGCCATCCTATGTAAAAATAAACTTATTATATGAAGATCGTATCGTTAAAAGACTATCTTTTAATATTTTACAGTTAACAGTAAATTCAAAACATAGATATCTCGTATTAAGAGCCACAAATTCAGACATCTCATTTTAAGCGAGCAACAAACATTTTTATACTTTACTCTTGCTTCGCTAGCACACTGAGGTTTTTCGTAATTATTTATACTTATTTTGCAAGCAACAAATTTGTAAATTGCATATTTCGAAAGCAACAAATTCGAACGACATCCCAGTATCAATTTTAGCGAGCAACAAATCTTTTACTAATACTTTATTCTTATTCCGCCCGTACACTGAGGCTTCTTGTTGTTATTTATACTTTTTTAGTAGGTAATGTATTCAAAACAATAATATTTCGACAGCAACAAATTAGCACCAAGTTAGCAACAAATTCCTATGTTATTTTTTCGTAGATTGGCTTTGTTATAGGTATTGTTCCGCTAATTTAATCTTCTTTTAGCAAAACATTATTTTTTAAATAAACCGGCAGAACAACAAATTTTTTTCTTTGGCACTTTTTTAGCAACAAATGAACAACAAATAAAAGGGTTGGTTAGAGTCGATTCCGCTCACTTTGTTCCGTTAAAGACTTATAAGACGTCAGCCGTTATAGGCATTACATTCTTACTTGTTATGTAAAATTGAAAATAAATATAAATCTACATAAAATTTATAGAAATAATCATTATTATAATTATCTTCAATAAATACAACAGCAGCAACTCTTTAAATGAAACAAACAATGATTTCTGAGAAATCGTTATGAACGCGTAAGTAATAGAGAGAAAGAAGATATGGAGAGCGTGCGCACGCAAAAAGAAATAAAGCTGTACTAATAATCAATATAGATCGATGTATGGATTAATTGTTTGACGAAGAAGCGATTAGAAATACACGAACAGCCGTCTGGACAAGCAATTATTCTTCACAATAATTTAATTGACATATTATTACTAATTGTAAATATTAATAAAAAAATTTTGTATTTGTAATTATTAATAGAAAGTATAATAGATACATATACTTGCCCCCTCCATGGTGTGCCACCTTGATGTGGTGAGGGGGCTCCACTCAAGCAATGTCACACGCATCTGGGGCCTTCGCTGGAGCTTCTTGGTACTCTAGCGCAGGAACTAAGTGAGTATTCCCGTTCTCGAGTGGCCAAGGACGCACCTGCGGATAGGTTACCTGCGGTGACATCGGTCATAGTAGGCACTCTGGCCTGCCTTAGCCAGAAGCGTCGTGGGGTTTCGTTAGGAAGGGGACGTACAATAGGACGTTGGGTTGATTGAGTCTCATTGGCTGGGCAAACAAAGTTAGAGGTAGATAAGAAAGTTGTTTTCGCGACAGATGCTATAAGATTATTATTATACGTAAAGAGGAAGGGACGTGGGCACTCTTGCGTCGCAATCGGGTAAGCGGAGGATGAAGGGGATGGACGTGCTCCCAAATCTCACTATTCTATCAACAGAAGTTTGCCTTCCTTCTCGTATAAAAATTCTAAGGCATTGTAATGGTCAAATGGATCATAGACAACGAAAAGAATGCGCGAAAAGCGACTAACATCTTCCGAGCCCGACATACTATCGACAGAGAATGCATGTCACCCTTATGTAAAGCACAACAAGGGTCGCTCTTTCTTTGCTAATTACGGAAGATGAGTTACGTGTAGGTCAATTAGCCAGGGGCGCTCCCTTCCTATGCAAAACCACGGAGGATAAGTTCGAATAGATCTATGGGTTAGAGGTCCACTCTTTCCCTGCAAAAACACGCAAGATGGTCGCGTAGAAGGAGGATCGCGCGGAGGTAGCGCCGCATAGTGAGGCCATATGACATGCGTCGTTTCAAAAAAGCCTAGAGCCTTTGAATTTCAATTGATTTTTGACGTTTTCTTTTTAAATGATCGTCTTGAAATTTGCAAGAGATCTCTCATGACCAATTTTTAAAAAAGATTATAAGGAATTAGTAATACATATAATATAAACACAGGAACTTTTTCCAGAAAATAAACTGTAACTATCAAAGAATTGTGTACAACGTATTTAGAGAAATTAATAAACAATATAAAGAGCTAGAGGAATCAGAAAAAAAGCCAAATAATTTAGTTAAGAAATGAAAACTAATTTATTGTAATAATAAAAACATGAAGAGGATCGATATATGATAATTGATTCTTTATGTGTATGCGTGCGCGTGCGTACGTGCGGGTGCGTGTGCATGCGCGCGCGCGTGTGTTTGTGTGTGTGTAACATCTTTCCTTTGTTGATAACAATTTTTTGTAAGATATAAAAATCAGCATTTTTCGCTTGCACTTGCTTTCTCATAGTATCATATTGCCACTTTGAGAACTTGATATCATCAATTCAGAGCTATAGTTTCGTCTTCTGAAAATGGAATCACATTTATAAAGAACATTTCCTTCGACAGCAACATCTTTATTGGTATCATTGAAAAGATCTTTTATTAATTTAATTAGATGTTTTTTTTCCTGCATTTCTTAAATTTTTGTAGAAAGCTTGTTCTATTTCCTCTGCAGAATAATTATCTGAAATAATCTAATTGACTGAATTTTATGATACTTAGTAGATTGTGAACATTTTTCAAAATCATCTCTCAATGGTCTCCCTCGATTTTCAGGCTGATCGAAATTGACAACAAAGTCTGTAGATAATCTTTATTTTTCTTTCTAAATGCAAGGGCGTCGTAAACTATATGATTTATTTTCGATTTAAATGTAGGTATAAAAGAACTGTTCTACTTTTGTTCTACTTTTCTTAATTGTTCTACGTTCAGATCATATTACTCCTTAATGTATATTAATAAAGAATTTGCATCCTATCACCGCTTCTTAATTCTAAGAGTATATCACATAGTATACATTTCAAAATCTGTATGGTATCCATTTTTATTAATAAATCGAGAGTTCAGTCCATATTCGTTAACTGAAATAAATAAAAGGTAATTTTTAAGATTTTATTTTATTTAACAAACAAGTCGCAATGTACTAACAATGTCATACAAGAAACTTACTTGTTATTATTAGATATTGTACTAGATCATACTCTCATATTCTAAAAATCCCAGACATTTTGAACAAATTTACACCGAGTGAAAATGAACTATTTCTAATAATGACTTCAAAATAGAGGTGTGATGGAGCATCAGACCAAAGTCAGTATAAGCAGGAATTCGAAGATGGAACGACGTCGGATGAAACAATCTTTATGATATTTATGGTACCACTGACTTTGGAAATAAATTATGCCCGAGGATGAACAGTATTTTGGCACAATTCTCAGCCTGATTAGACCAGATATTGCCGTGTTATTAGTTTCGAATATGCAAAAAATACTCCAGAAAAATTGTTACAGAGGTTAATCAAATAAGAACTAATATCATGGCACTATTACCAACAACTGTTGAAACACACGTTGGTAAATGCAAGGTTAATCACGTGATGAAGCTAATTGTGATAGACGGAAAGGTATGTCAGAATTTGTTTCATGGAGTACATCCTTCATATCGTTTATCGATTGCAGTTCAAAAAATAGTCAGCAAAGACAAATGACTAGAAAGATTAAATGAAGCTAGCTAAACATAGAATTCAAAAAGAATTTCGGAGAAGAAGCGGCCTTCTTGTCGATTACTCAAAACAAGACTCAGGGAATTCCAACGATGCGAGACGTTTTCTCCGCGATGCAATATTAACTTCAGAGATCACAGATGTTAATTAAAAATTGATTTATAGATTCACCATTATTTTGCAAACGCTTGCTTGCGGAGCTAAAATACAATACATGCTGGAAAATTTGGTAAATACGTACTAGAATTAAATCTATATATAAAACTGTATAGCTAGTATTAGTATATATCCTAAAGCGAAGAATTTATTGATTTTCAAAGAATAAATAGGTTTGTCTTCACTGGTCGAACAACGATTTCGTTCTTCGATTAACTCATTGACCAGAATGTGTACATATAAATAGACACATATATACAATATAACACACACGCGCACGTAAGCGCACGCACGCACGCACGCACGCACGCACGCACGCACATGCACGTACATGTACGCACGCACGCACACGCACGCATATACATGAAGAATCAATTATCATGTATCAATCCTCTTCATGTTTTTATTGTTGCCATAAATTAGTTTTTATTTTTTATCCAAATTATTTGGCTTATTTTCTGATTCCTCTAGCTCTTTAGTATATTGTTTCTTAATTCATTTAAATACGTTGTACACAATTCTTTGACAGTAACAGTTTATTTTCTGGAAAAAATCTCTGTGTTTATATGTATTACTAATTCCTAATAATCTTTTTTAAAAATTGACCACGAGGGATCTTTTGCAAATTTCAAGACAATCATTTAAAAAAAAAAACGTCAAAATTGGAAATTTAAAGGCTCTAGGCTTTTTTGAAATGATGCATGTTATATGGTCCCATTGTGCAATGGCGCGGCGATGTAGAGTGTGGTAAAAGGCACAGGTCTTCTCCGAACCTGGCACCACGCAAATATGAATCTGCCTCTCTGAATATGAATGGCTCTTGAAGTGAACCGAAGGCAGCGATACGGATAGAGCCGCCGGCGGCAATAAGCGGTCTGCCTCCCCGTTGCGCATTTGCTTTAGGCAGGTCCACAAAATCGGAGACACGGGCAGGGACCATCACAGTTATCAGACAGGAGTCTGCTTTCTGATCCGAACTTAGTAGCTCAATGCAAAACTGAAGGCAGGGACACGGTAGGGCTACTTGGATGTGAGGATCTAACCGGATTATCATCCCTGTGCCAAAGGGAGTTTGCCTGCCTCCTCCCATGTTAGGGATACTCGAAGGGAAACGGATAGTGCGTTTGAGAGACGGCCTCAGTGAGACTAAGTCCATAAACGCCACACAGGGTGTCTCTTTACTGTCATTTAACCGGGTGAGGCGCTATAAACTTAGCCGCTGTAGAGGCGCGGCTACCGAAGGACGCGCCGCTATAGACTTAGTGAGTGACTACTATCACTCTTATTATTACAAGATAAGAGACATGATGGAAGACAGGGCGAGTAAGCCGGACTCGTGGATTGCAGTCACCCTGTAGCCTTCAGGAATGGGTGGTACTCCTAATACCCTCTCCCAATCCCCTTCCTCTAACTTTGCATTGCGATCAGCCTAGGATACGTTAAGCACGGGATAATATCCGGGACCATCATCTCGGAATAGAAGTCCGCCTTCCTTTGTATAATGGTGGAAGTGTGAACACGAGTTGGTGGAGATGGATAGTCATCGACCATAGGCTATAGTTGACACTAGGGCTTCAAGATTAATTCGGATTTAAAGCTATCCGGATATCCGTTAATCGTTCCAAGCAGGGAAGGACCTAGTGTGTATAGAGGGGCCTCCCTATGCGGTCCCAAGGCAAAATATTAAAGGCATTGAAGATATCCAAAACCACTACCAATATTATCTTGTCCTCCTGCACAGCTTCATCCGGAGGGATCGTACGTGGAGTATAGCGTCCACTGTGCTGCGGCCCCTCCGGAATCCGAACTGCTGCTCGTGCAGGTCGGGACCATTCACCATTCACTTCCAGATGCTGGAAGACTCGAGCCGCGACTATTCTCTCAAAAAGTTTACACTCGTCGTCAAGCAGACATATCGGCCTATAGTCCGAAGGGCTATCTGCAGGATTTGCCCTTCTTCCGGAGGAGGACCAGTCCTTCTTCACGTCGGAGGAGGGGGGAGAGATAAACGCTCCGCTTAAGGCAGTCAGTGTACGAGGGGGGACCCAAAAAAAACGGGAATTTCGTCATAACTTCTTTATTTCTCAATATTTTAACACCAAATTTTAATCCCCTTCAAAGTATTCGCCATTGACCACAACGCACTTCTCCAAACGATTCTTCCATTGTTCAAAACAGTTTTTAAATTCACTCATCGGGATGTCCTTTAAGCCTTCCAGCGATTTTTGTTTCACCTCCTCCACAGTGGCAAAACGCTTTCCTTTCATATTCCTTTTGAATTTGGGGAACAAAAAGAAGTCACAGGGGGCTAGATCCGGTGAGTATGGGGGGGTGGAGAATTGGTGTCATGGCGTTTTTGGTCAAAAATTGCTTCACGGAAAGGGCGGTGTGGGCCGGCGCGTTGTCATGATGGAAGAACCAGTTTTCGCCGAAATGTAAAAAGTTGTTTTACTAAAAAAAATCTCACAGGCGAACCGATGCACTCACAGCGACACAACTTCGCACACTGACGCAGGTGGCGTGACACTAACGGACATGTGGTCAAACAATAGGTTCCCCCCCTCTCCCTCCCCACCACAGCGTAATTCCCGGAACTTATGGGTCCCCCCTCGTATATAGTCTTACTGCCATCGATCAAACCTGGCCAAGTACTCCGCTGGGGCCAAGAGCGGCTTTCTGCTCCCACATTTTCCTGACTTCCAGCTGGAGCTCTCCCATCACCTTCCACTCCTGCTGCCGCGCACCTTCTCCCTCCTGGGCAGTAGCTTCTCCCAGGAGAACACCTCCTTCCCAGAATCGGGGAAGAGGGTCCCTAGTATGTGATCAAGGAATGGGGGGGTCCAGTGACTCCATATACGGAAGTGCCCAGTGTCTCAACTTGTTCAGTACAATCTTGTAAGGGCGCCCCCACGGATCCTCGAGGGAGAGGACTAGCTCAAGCCTTGGCTTTGGCCCGGCCAATGGCGGCGCGAAGGCTACTGCGGGCACGCTGGTAGCTTTCAACATATGCTTTAAGGTCCTTTTGGCTCGGTGGAACGACTGCCGGAGATTAGCAATCTCTTCGTTCTACTAGTAAGCGGCCCAGCGTAGGCGAGGTGCGGCAAGCGGCATCGCGACGTCGCATGCCCTAATCATGGTCTTTTGGAGATCGGAGGTCTGTTCCTTCGGTCCTCGCCTTGTCGCTGGACCACGATCTCGCGAGAATCGCAGCCTCCAGGAGATCTTTGTCTAACTTGGTCCATTTCTGTGGTGGTCCTGGAGCCTTTGGTCGGCTTTCCAAGCTGGACAAATACCCGGACCATTCCATCCCCGGACACTTCCAACTCCTCGTTCCAGCCTTCGAGCGAGCTGGATTGTGGCAGGATGGTTCCTTCTTTTGTAATGAGGGAAAGGATTCCCATCACCTCCTCCAGGAACTGGCTGATTTAGACATTCCGCCATTGGGGGCATCCACAGCTGCAGCTTCTACAACACGATCTTATATAGACGCCCCCCAGGGTTCCTTGTCTAGGAACGACATTAAGTCTGCGTATGTCTGAACCTTGATCTTTCTGATCGCTAGCCACAGCGCACTCCATACGGCACGAAGTGCGTCGTACGTGCTAGCAATCATTTCTTTAGTTTCGCCTTTTGGCCCGTGTATGGCATTTTCTTGCCATAATGGAATACTTCCGGAAATCCGTAATTTCTTCGGTCCACTAGTATGAGGACCGGTGGGGCCTCGATTGGCTCCGGGGCATAGATGCGTCGCAGATGCGAATTATCATATCCCGAAGCCAATCTTTTTTCTCCTCAATGTCTTTTACCGGATCTGGATTTACCCAGATGGAGGCCTCCAAGGCGTCACTGTCTAATTTATTGAGGAGCCATCACGATTGCTGGTGTACTTCTTTCCGGTTGGGGTACTCGGCCCCAGAGTTACAAACCGCTATTACGGTCATCTCGATGAAGCAGTGATTGGACAGCCCTCTGAAGTCATGTGCTTCATATACCAGTTTTTGACTCTCGCCACGGCGGATTTTACTGGGTTACCCAAGTGAAATCAACTCTGTCGATCTGGCTGCTGCACCTCTGCCTTCATGCACTTGAAGCACTGCATCGGCTTTGTTGGCAGAAACACCACGCGTATTGAGATCCATCCAATTCTTATGCAGCCCCTATGTCGCTCGAGGTCTGCCTTATAGCACCGACCTTTATGTTGATGCCAACGCAGCCCCGGCGGCAGCGACTATTTTTGCTATTTCCTCTTGCGTGATCGACTTATCAAAACTATTCACGCGAAGCTCCGCCAACATTACCGATCGGGATATCTTGATGTCCTCCAAATCAGCAAATACTTCCTTCATCTTATCTGCCAAGGCCTCTGCTTTGACAGCCCCTTGGACCGCGGATGTTGAGCACGAGCGAGCCCGTGACGGTTCATCTTGTTCTTAGATCCGCGATTCTCAGCGTATTGAAGGGAATACCCTGTCTGGCTTCTTTCATAATGGGGCGGTTACTGTAACCGTGGCTGACTTGGGAGGCCGGATCTTTGGCAATTCCCCGCTTTATTCTTGGCCCTTCTTCCAACTCACTTGCTTTCCAAGCTGTTGAAGCTTTCTCCTGCTGAGGAAGCCTCGCTGTTCCTTTTGGAAGACAGACTGGAGGCAAGGTACACAGAAGAGTGAGATGGTGGACGGATGAGCGGAAGAGAAAGGAGGTGAAAAAAAAGAGAATGTACAGAGGACAAGGAGACTAGGGAAAGAAGAAGCAAAGGATTTATGTGCGAGGTATAGTAATTACGTGAAGGAATATAAAAATCAGATTATGCAGTAGAAGGAAAATGATCGGAGGCGGTTTGTTGGCAAGGAAGGGAATAAGGATCCGTGGGGTGTGATGTACAAAATCTGTAGGAGGAAGAAAAAGACGGATGTGATGAGTGCAATGAGTGTAGGAAGAATGACGGTTGGATAGAAAGAGATGATGAATATTTTGTTGGATGAGTTTTTTTCTGAGAGTGCGATGTGATGTGAGAATGGGTCGAATGTGAGTTTGGATGGTGACAAGGAATTTGAGTGAGACGCGATTGAGCGAGCTGTGCGAAATATGTGTAATGGAAAAGCGCCTGGAATGAATGGAGTGACTGCGGAAATAGTTAAGAGAGTCTGGATGGCTGTACCTGTGCGAATGAAAATATTGTATGAGTGTCTGCGAAGGGTGTGTTTCCGAGTGATTAGAAAAAGGGTAAAGGAAAAAGAGTGGTCTTACTAAAATTCCCAGAGAAAGACGGATCCCAACCGTATCGGCCAATATGCCTGCTCTCCGTCTTGGAAAAGGTTCGGATGGTTCATTCTGGAACGGATGATGGTTAAAAGGTTGCAAGTATAAGGACGAGAGTACAAGTAAATGAGAGACAGTATGGCTTTACACGAGGAAAGAATGTGTACAATGTGTGGATGCATTCAAAGAGAACTGTGAATGAGTCAGGAAAGAAGTATGTAATAGGTGTATTTGTGGACTTTCAGGGCGCGTTTGATAATGTTGAATGGGCAGCTGTGTTAGACAGAATGCGTGAGATTGAATGTGATGATTTAGCGATGTGGGTAAGCTATTTTAAAAATAGAAAGGTGTGTGTGACGAGTGAAAATAATATCGTGTGGAAAGACGTTAAAAAAAGTATCCGCAAGGATTAATTTGTGGGTCCATTGTGTGGAACTTTATGATAAATAATCTGTTGAATGATTTGGTCGAGAATGGGTGTAATGTAGTGACATACGCGAATGATGTATTCATGGACATACGGAAGAGACGTGACGCGTTGATTTGACATATTCCAATCCCACGCTCATGGAAGCTGTGCGAGCACTTGTGCAGGTATCGCACGTAAAATTGCAAGAATGAACTATCCCTTTTAAGGTGTGTGACAAGTGAACATGATATTGTATGGAAGGACGTTAAGAAATGGTGTCCACAAAGTCCAATTAGTGAGCCCACGATGTGGAACTTTATGATGAACGATTTGTTGAATAAGTTGGAAGAAAATAGGTGTTATGTGACATACGCGGACGATGTGCTTATGCTAATCGAAGGAGTAGGAGGGAATTGAAGCTGAAAGGGACGGAATGGATGAGAATAATTACTGTATGGGGAGAAAGAATAAAAATGAGAGTGTTGGAAAAGAAGAAAGTGGGTTTGATGAAAGGGAGATTTACAAAAAGTCGATATCCAGTTGTCAGAGTAGATGGAAAAATGTTAACGTTTATCAAAGAGGTACGATATTTAGGATGAGAGAGCAAATGAGTTTTAGTATGCATGTGAAAGGATTGCATGGAAGAGTAGTGAATGAACTGAATAGGCTAAGGAGAGTTATCACGAGAAAATAGAATCTGAATGGGAGAACGATAAGAATGATATGTAAAGGGTTTTTGACAGCGTGTGTGATATATGGTGCGATGGCGTGGCACGAATGGATGCAATATGCGTATGCAAGAAGGATAATTGAGCAGTGTAAAAGAGTGGGATTATATGCATGTATGAATGTTTGTAGAACCGTGCTTATCGTAGCTATGAAGGTGCTGATGAGAGAGTTACCTTGGATATACGAGATAAAAAGGTGAGTATATTTCCTGATGTGAATATATTTCAGATCAGGAAGGGTAAGAGAGTGACATGTGTGAAAGAGATAACTGAGAAAACGATGAATAGGAAAAGCTTGACGAAGTACAAGAAAATGATTGATGAGACTTTGATAGATGAGTGGTAGAGGGATAGAAATAATAAGGTAGGGTTATTTACGCGTGAATAAAGAATGTTAGCTGTGTCAGGAATTATGAATGGATTGATCCAAGTCTGATTATGGAATACCTCTTAACGGGACATGGAAGCATAAATGGTTATTTGATAGAAAGATAGCTGTGACTAACATGTATACGTATAACTGAGGGAAAGGTAAAGAAGATTGGGTGCAATTGTTGGCTGAATGTGAAATGTATGAGAATGTATTCGGAACTTGGATGAGTGATGCGTGAAGATGGAGTATGGAGTGGTCGGTGCCATGAACGACAGAATTAATGTGAGTGCAGTAGTATGGGACAAAGACAAGTATGAAAGGGTAAGTCAGTATGCGAAAGAAGTGTTCAGAAGGAGGAGAATGCGTGTTAAGGAGAGAGAGTGAGAGCATAAAGAATGTGTGAAGCTGGATGCGCAAGGTGAAACAGAAAAGGATACTGATCAAGATGAAAGACTCGTAGCCTCGAAGGATTCTTTGGGTCCGGGTTGCTGGGTGATTCCTGTTAAGCATCTCTGGGGGTAGCGACCCGACAGTTCCCGAAGCGCTGACCAATCAGTATCGCGTAGGACGAAAACTGGAAGTAGCATAGGCTACGAGAATCTGATCGATGATATAAATCAGTACTGCGGGGAGGTCGCCCGTAGGCAATTTCTCACATCCTAGTCATGAGTAGGGCCATCGCGGGGGGCAGTAGTTGACAGCCACACGCTGATTAGGAATCTAAGTCCCGATGTGTGAGCTGCATTGCAGCTCGGGAACCAGCTGGTAGAGTATGGATAGTCGCTTGCTCGGATCAATGAGTTGCTTGACAGAACCTACATTCTGCAAGCGTACTGGTAGTCACGTAGCATAAGCTGAGACGCGTTTCCAATCCTACGGAGCGTTAAACGCGAGTTGAGCACTCGAGCAGATATCGCACGTAAAATTGCAAGAATAAACTGTCTCTTTTACCCTAGGGGAGATGTCCGTCCTGTAGATATTCCTGGCCATCTGTTTGCCTTTCTGCCGACCGCTTTAGACTAGGGTTGGTCCACAGCACCCTCGTTCATAATGCGCGCCTTACGCTGC
>NW_017304331.1:274079-275934 GCF_001594115.1 Trachymyrmex septentrionalis | reverse complement strand
ACCGCTTTAGACTAGGGTTGGTCCACAGCACCCTCGTTCATAATGCGCACCTTGCACTCCGTCTTTTTGGCGGGTGCGTGCGCAGGTCACCTAGCTGATACTTATCCGAACTTGAGTCTCATCAGCATCCTTTTTTGTCCTCTTCTTCGCAGCTCTGCCGAAGAGGAGCCTGCCTTTGCATCCTCGACATGGCCAGTTGTCACATTCTTCCGCAGATTCTTGCTGCCAATTGTCCAGCAGACGGCCCTTTTTATCATCTTTTCCGGGACGTCCTCATATGCACTCATATGCACTCAGCATATCCATGTGGATAGGCGCGTACATCGTCGCACCGGACCGAAGATCAAGGTTCCTCTCATCAAGGCTGTCTTATCCTTTCAACGATAACCTGGGGTATGAGATGCCTTTGCCTACCTTGAAGTACAGGCTTCCAGGCTGGAGCCTTTTTTCCTTCGAGTTTACCGAGGGCTACATTTGGTTCTCCGCGGCAGAGGAGTCCTCGTGGCGTGATAGATTCCACGTGAGCGGGAGAGGATCCACTTTCATTGCCACCGCCACGCTCACGCTTATCGACTTCGGCTCAGCACCCCAGTCCAGAGTATCCTGAAGTCAAAATTTATTTCAAGTTTTATGGGATCTTTCCAATTTTTGGCGGAGGGAAATTTTCCTTTCTTTTAGCTGTTTGGATGCCCTGTTCTGCAGCCCAGAATTGTTAAAGCCGCCGTAGCCTAGACAGCCACCCACCTATCGTTGCGGATGTCCCCCTTGATGTTGAGTGCTCAAGGGCTTCTGCCAGCGCATTCGCGGTCCCTTTGGCTACAGCGGCAACCGCTGTAGTGGATTGCTGCTCCAAGTTTAGGACAACCTTCTTCCAGTCTCCTCTTGTACTGTTTAGTCCGCGTCGACTTTTTGGATTCTTGATGAAGGCGTGGTCTTCTCTCATCTTTCCGCCCTCGCCTCTCTTTTGCGTTGATAACATGCATCGGTCGTGAAATTTTCTTTACGGGAAGATCCTGCGGGACAATATGTCTTCCTCTTTTTTCCCGGTTGTTGTTGGGGAAGAAAGTGACAGCAGTTGTCGCTACTTGACCATCGCTTTTATCAAAGATCATTATGATCTCTGATCATCTCTTCCTATTATTATTGCCAACTAACATCTTCCCCACACCGTGGGGAAGAAGGCAGTAGAGATTTTCTTCTGTTCCTTGAAGGTGCCCGCTTTTGTGGGAAGGCTCAGCGTAAAGAGTCAGATATATAACAGCTTTCCATCTTTTCACGTTTCTTCCTCAACTTCTTCATCAGCCGTTTAGCTTTTACAATCTTAGGGACAGGTTCTTTATTATCCCCAGTTGCGCTACTGGCCTCAGATGTTCAAAACAGAGGGGCATAGTTCTCGTCTCCCCTTAATTGCAGTCTTACTATTTATTCTGCGCTCCTTCGCGCGAGACACCTCTATTGGAATGGATGGGCAGGCGATTGCGTACATTGCGCTCACCTGCTCCACTCTTTCTTGGTCTTATCTCCGGTAGGAATGGACTTCATCATCTCGGCGTATGACGTGTACACCGATCTTCTTTTTTCCTTTGGGTCCACTGCAGCTAGAGGGGCTTTCTCCTCTCCCTGCAGGTCCCCATCGCTCCGGGCCTTGGCCTTCTCCTTCTATTTAGATGACTTAAGAGATCATACAGTCTCATAAGAAATTTTATTTTTCAGTTCCATAGTTACGTTCTTGCTGCTCACACGCCCCGATTCCCTCCAATCGAGGATGAATCCACCGCTTCGAGAAGTGGGTTTTCACCACGTGACTATCCGGAAATTGCTACGCGAACTATCCAAGCAAATCCAGAATGTTACA
>NW_017304331.1:264523-273979 GCF_001594115.1 Trachymyrmex septentrionalis | reverse complement strand
GGTTTTCACCACGTGACTATCCGGAAATTGCTACGCGAACTATCCAAGAAAATCCAGAATGTCAGGTCCTCTAATCCACCCTACGGCTCCTCATGCGTCTTGGTGCAAAGCGGCGAAAACCAATATTATAAAGGGGTTTAGGATTACATTTCTCATAATGGGGACAGAGTCCGCCATTCCATACGGCCCTCTCTTGTATAGGTCTCTCCTATTTAAAGAGGCTCGTACTGCACGCTCTTAGCCTGCACCCGCATCCCCGGCCGGCTGCCACGTCGGCAAGCGCCGACGGCGGTCCCGACCACGAGGGACAGCAAATGGTGAGCCTCCTCACTACATCAAGGTGGCGTGCTACAAAAGGGAAAAAGAAAATTGGAGTAGAAGACTCCATGACCTTCCAATCTTTATCTAGAAAGGCCCACTACCACTAGACTTCCCAATGCCAGGGTGTGGCCATCTCGTCCTCCGTAAACCGACTGAACTTATGGGAGCCATTCCATGGGAGTCACAACCAATAGAAATACAGTTTTTCAGGTTTACTAATTTAGAAAGATTATGATGCGCGTGCCACCTCCGATTGTTTTACAGTAGAGTGAGGTAGAATCCTCACTATAGTAGACGCCTATGTTGGCAGAGCGGTTATCCCACAAGCAGATACCAGCAGCAATATGTTGGTTTCACCTGATCAACGGGACGTTGGAACTAAGTCCCAAAGAGGAATCCACCACCGCCGGCCGACGGTCCTTTCACTCCAAACAAAAATAGAGGAGCGGTCCATATTCTTCCAGGCGGCAACTAGAAGTAGAACATCGTACGAGCGGTATTCATCATCACGCCAATCAGGCCATGCCGTAAATTTGGAGGTGCTACCGTCATGCTGCAGGACTCCGAGTCGCGATTGTACTTTGCACTTTTATAAAGGGGAAAGGCAGATCCTTTTGGCTGTACTTCCGGAACCGATTTCTTGCTACCCCCGATTTCCTTCCCGTGTCCCTCACCTTTCGAATATTATTCAGGGAAAAGCACACCTGCTCGGCGATGTGTGGCACTCGATGCAGCGCCTATCCATCGCCTCTACCCGTGTCCCAGTGTCCGTGTTTTGGGCTAGGAGGAACACAAATCCCTACTGGCCGTTGTGTGTCATCGAATTCTCGAAGGAGGAGCCGCAGCAACCACCTTCCCTATTCTGCATCCGTTTTAAAGATAAAAGAAATGCATATGCCTGCTGGACGGTATGTGTTAACTTCAAGGGCTTCTAAGTATTCGTATATCTAGATATTTAGATATCCGAAATCGATTCTGACCTGAGAACTCAAAACGTATTATTCGAGTAATCTGGATAGCCGAATTATTTGAATCCGCGGATCTGAATTTGGATCCGGATTTAGATCCATGTCCAAAAAGAAAGAAAACATCAATGTATTTAATAAATTTTAACATAAGTTTTTAAATAAAACTTAAATTTTTATTCACATACATAATTGAAAAAAAAAATTAAAAAATATAAATATAAATTCACACAGAATTATACAAGCACTTAAAATCCAGCTAGACCCTACTTTAAGGTATTCATTTCTATAGGTTGTGTTTTTCACATATATTTATACATCCTATGAGATTTAATATTACTTATAAACATATGTTTAGAACAGACTCTCAATCTTAAAATAATAATAACAAAGACGTATAAGATTAATAAGAGAAATATTTGTATTTTATTTCTACACTTAGATTAAATAAATGTATAATATAATGACTTTAATATACACTCAGTCCGCACTAATGCATTTAATCGAATTTGCTATAAGTTTGTTACAAATCCAGAACCGAGTCTGAGAATCGGATCTGGTTCGACTTTTACCATTTCTCAGTTTCGGATATCTTAGAAAATTCAAATCTCTGGATAATCCGAATTTGAAACATCACATTTATTCGTAATTTGGATTAACGGATCCCTTCAGGACTACTTCCAGGATTGGCAACTCATGTACGTCGACCGAGATGGGACCTTTGTACAGAGAGGCGTCTGCCGCGGGATTCCGCAGAAATCGGTTTTGGACCCCTTCTTGTGGAACCTCGGGTACGACAAAGTTGCGGGAAACTGCCCGCCTTCCCGGCTGCTCCATTGTCTGCTATGCAGACGATACGTTGATGCTAGCGGCCGGGGTGAATTGGGAGGAAGTGCGATCAAGAGTGAATGAAGCTCGTAGTAGCGTCGTGCACCACATCCGCGAGCTGGAGTGGCGCTCCAAAAAACGGAGGCCATGTTTTTTCATAACGGCTCCCGCAGGGTCCTCCAAGACTATCGTACGGGTCGAATGCATCCATCCCCGTCGGGGCTCATATGAAATACCTTAGCCTCGTTCTGGATGGCATTTAGTGCTTCACCGAGCACTTTAAGAGGTCCCTCGCTTAGAGAAGATGGCCTCCATCCTCGAATATTGGAGGGCCCGGACGGAATAAGGAGCGCACGACGCGCTGTTGGCACTGCACCTCGGATTTGGACACGGCGCAGCATACGCTAAAGAAATGTTCAGTGTGAGAGAGGCAGCGCCGCGTCCTGTCCAAGGTGTTAGGACCTATCTCTCCCATCTCTCCCATCGGGTGAGAGTGATGGTCCACGACAAGAGGCTGAGGATTCCAATAAAATCGAAGTCCTCTTCTTCCACGACGGGTCTCGGTGGAGGCCACCTCAGCACACATGATAGGGTCAACCCTCGTCTCACGTTAAATGGCACCTAGGAATTCCGTTGCCACTTCAAGCAGCTGGCACTCAGAGTGGGCAATCAGGCCGACGCACTAAGCTGGCCTAATGCCCAACTTAGGCGGTTCGAGGGGAGCGGTGCGGCAGCTGTACATGTACGTTTCCTGGCTAGCCTCTTACATACGACTCTAATTTGAAACGGGGAAGCGATGGCCAATCACCACATTAAGCGTATGCTTTATAGTATGCAACGGCGATTGACCATCTGCGAGAGGTTTGCTGACGCCGCATCGCGACATTCTTGCGGGAATTCCTGGCGAAGGAGTAAACTAACATGTACTGTTGAGTTGCGGCATTATATCTCGGCTATAGAACGTATCATAGCCCCTAGGGCGACTGATGCCAGGAGGGAGGAAATAGACTGTAGGTGTTTGCATACATCTCTCGGCAGATCCGCAGTCGGCAGGAAGTAGGACCCGGAAGATCACCCCCTTCCCCCCAGGCCTTGTCTATTCACTCGCGCAGACAGAGCCAGAGACAATGATACCGATGTTCACCGGGCATGGTTGCTTTTTTTGAGTACCTCGTCGGATCGGTAAGGAGCGCACCATATAGTGTCACCAGGATTCCGCGCAACACTCACTCGAGGAGTCTGGTAAGAGGAGCGCGAAGCCTTGGTCACAGTGATGAGACAAGACCTCTTGCTTCCGGCTGTGGTCAGGGCACAGTATATACAGTAGCACAACTCTCGTGATTTTATGTTGGCCAAAATGGAGTGCGCATGCGTGAAATAAGTAAGTTGCTCTGTCTCTTTTCCTCCCTTTTTTATTGTTCTTTCTCTTTCTCTCTCTATTTAGATAAGCGTTTCAATGTTCCACTTAAACATTTGTCTTTCAAGCATACATGGGTCAGAGTAGAAATTTAGAGGAAAGTATTACATGTATTGTCCATTTGGTGAAATGTTGTGTAAAAAATCTCGAGAGATTGGTATAATTTTTGTGAAAAAATGATAAAGTGAAAAAGTGAACAAAAAGTAACATAGAAAATTGAGCAAAAAGGATTTCTTTTTATTTATTGTATTTTAAATTTATTTTTTGGACATACATGTATATAAATTTCTTTTATATCTCTCAGCTTTCTCATAACAGTTTCATAGATATATAATTACATAATATTTCTTTATACAAATATACATTTTAAAGTTAATTTAATATTTTTCCTAATATTTTTCTACATTTTCTCTTTATTTTTCAATATATTTACAATTTATTTTTATTAATTTTCATTAAGTTCAGATTATTTCATTGTAATAATAGATTTATTCGCGTTACGCTCTAATATGTTCCTATAACAGCTCTTACTCACTCCAACACATTTGTTGGAGTGCGACGCGAATAAATCTAGTGAGTTTTGACAGAGCGAAAAAAGGATGAAAGGAGAAAGAAGTTTAGGTGGTAACCGTGGCAATGCTAGGTAACTTGTTTATTTCACGCATGCGCACTCCATTTTAGCCAACACTAACATCAAAGGTGCCGATAGAGAGTTGCGCTACTGTATATACTGTGGTTTTACTTCAAGTATACGAGTATATGTATGTATAATAGAGAAAGGTATATTCCAAGATTAATAATACGTATCATTTTAGATCTTACCAGTTGCAAAATTAAGGAGGAAATTGCAGTCACAAATGTACTGCGACTTTTGCAGTCGTTCAACCTAAATACCGTGAATATCATATGCATGGCATACCCCCACCATGACTCTTGAAGCTTTAATGATTGAGTCCAATCAAAGGAGATCAGGTCACGTGATGCAACTTGCCACTCTCCCTGTGAGGCTTCCTACACACAACACGGTCCGGCGTATGAGCATGTACGATATTATTATTTTATTATTTTGCTAAAGATTTTATAAAAACTATGCATAATATCTACTGTAAATATCAATTATTCACGAGTTGCTTAATCTACTTATTTTACTTTTAACAATTTCTTCAGCAATATTAATTAGAAGAAATTATTTTTTTAAATAGATTGTAAGTATTCAAAATAGTAATATTTAGATTATCATACACAGATTTATAAAATCTTTAGCAGAATAATGAAATAATAACGTACGTATGCTCATACGCTAAGTTGCGCCGTATGTATACGCCGCCCCTGATCTATGCGTAACGTGGAGCGCTCATTCGTTAACTTAAAATGTTCTCATTTAAAAGATATTGTTTGAAAGCAATTTTGCTAGAGGAAAAAGTTGCTACTTTTGACACATATAATCACGACGTATAATCCAAATATGCAAATTACAAATCAAACTAAGACTCTTTATAATTCAAAGAACTGGAAAGGATACGAGCAGTAGGAGTCAAGCGCAGAAGACGTCGCGCAAATAATATATCTATGAAGCGTGAAACTTCTTTATTCATTGAAACGCGCTTACATGTTTCATTTTTGAAACTTAGAGACAACAAAAATTAATATACATATACTGTAAATAAAAGTCAGTGTCATTGGTACGCAGTAATGAGTCTTTCTAACGTGATTTTTTATTACTTTCCAACTTTCATTTTTATGGAATTGATTTACATTTCAATGCGTAATTTTTCATTTGTAAGCTTCAATAATACTAATTAAAACTGAAAATGACTCACTGTGTCTGATACTGACTAGCTAAAATATTGAGAACTGGTTTTTGAATGATTTATAGTAATGTTACGTCCGGACTCCACAGTTCTTTTCTTCGACTAAAAACTTTCGTCATCACCATAAAAATTATTAACAAGTAATACCGATAGACCATCTGTTTCTACCACGAGAGGTTATGGTACTACAAGGTACAATAGCGACGAGCCGAATAACATTTATCTTTTTGAACTATTGTAATAATACGCACGCACGCACGCACATAATATATATATAAGAACGATCTACTATAATTTATACTAAATTATAGTGCCACGTCTGAACCGTCCTTACAAGGGGTGGTTTAGAAGCTGGGCCTATCAGGAGGCACGAAGACTCTTGGACGAGGAGTTCAAGAAATACCTCGGGAGTTCACGAGAACAGGGTCGTCCGGCCGAGGACTACTCACCACCACCACCACCACCCTCGTCACCACCGGCTCCGCCGGCTAATCAGTTTGAGGTTATACCTCCTCCTCCTCAAACACCTTCACCTCTCCCGCAAACTCCTTCGCCTCCCCCTCGATCTCCATCATCCGCGTTTTCGGACGCGCTGACGGAGAGAATCTTTCCAGATACTCCTCCACAATCATCCGATTCGTCGATCCCAATTTCCCCCAGAGGAATTCCGTCCCCGACGAACTCCACGGACAGCGTGGAGTTCTTAGA
Organism: Trachymyrmex septentrionalis; assembly: GCF_001594115.1. NCBI lineage: Eukaryota > Metazoa > Arthropoda > Insecta > Hymenoptera > Formicidae > Trachymyrmex > Trachymyrmex septentrionalis. Next base: position 267,929 of record NW_017304331.1, on the reverse strand, counting down.
GGAAATTCCTCCACCCCCACCTAGATCCTACTTCCGCATCTTAGACAGTGACACTCTCGAGTCACTCATCACCCAATTCCCGCGGACTACTACAGCATCCATCCCTCAAGGGACCTACACAATCGACCCTCATTACTTCGATCCTAAAGAAATCCGTATGCCATCATGCCATCACCGGCCAAACCTCAACATCCTGTATCCCTGTATTCCTCCCGAATTTTTCGCCAATCCATTCCTAGTTCCAGTGGGATTCTTTTATAATCTTTTCCCTCCTTCCTCCGTTTCCATCCATGAAATAGAACCCATCCGACTCACTCGACTATTCGACATAAAGCGCACACTGAATAGACTGTTGCGGTATTTATTTAATAGATTAGAATGTATAGAGTAATTTAGCAAATGCGCCGATTGTTATATAACCATCTGTTATTCGTATCTTTTGTTAAGCAACATAAAAATAAATAATGTTAGTAATTATAATACATAAAAATAAATAATGTTAGTAATTATTCTTCTCGCTCTCGTTCACTTTTGAAACCCCCCATTAAACCCCGTATTCATTAAAACCTTGCCCTAACAAGCTTACACGTAGTCCATTCCCGAGTTAAAGGGATTTCCCTGACTTGAAATTCGGACCGACGATCGCACCGCTCGTAGGAGACAGGTGTCATAGCGTCTTTACGAAACGTTGACCCATATTCCGAAGCGAGCAATAAGAAGGGTGGGTTCGACTCGCAGTATTTGCTTCCGGACGGATACCTGCGAGACAAGAGTCTGACCGTCCTTCCACACTCCATCCTTTCTACTCCCTTCTCTCTTTAAATCCATTTTCCTCAGTTTCGACGTAACAGTAATGTTTGCGATACAGTTTGTGATTTGCGATCATGGTGAGCGTCCTCATTTTCGAAATGATTAATTACAATCTTAAGGTTTTTGATAAATTAGTTTTTTATATTTTCCATTTCGATATTTCTATTATTTCCTTTTTTCGTACATTTTTCTTTTTTCTTTTTTCGTTTTATTTCATTCTTTTTGGCGTTTAAATTCTCAAGGTAAGGGTGCTCATCATGATAGGTGCTCAATATAATTTTTATTCACAGTTTATGTATGTTAATTTTTGTTGTCTCTGAGAAAGGCTGAAAAATGAGCCAAAACATGTAAGCATGTTTTAGTGAATAAAGAAGTTTCACACTTTATAGATATATTATTTGCGCGATGTCTTCTGCGCTTGACTCCTACTGCCCGTATCCTTTTCAGTTCTCCAAATATGTGAATTCTGATATACTTTGATACTCTCCAAAGATTGCGCCATCTAATTATAATATTGGATAAGGTAACTCCGGTATATACGCCGCACCTAACAAAAATGTATTATAATTTATTAAGTATTATTTACCATTTTTAAGGAAAACGAATTATATCAGTAAAAACTTTGTACTACAAAAAACTACTATAAAAAAATATTATAAACCAGAAATTCTTATTTTTTATATTAAAAAAAGAAAATAACAAAACTCAATCAACGGGCGAAGTAAGAGTCAACCACATTTTTTTAAATTTTCATAAAATTATATATTATATTAACAGCGATGAAACATCACGCAAAAAATTAGACTATAAACTAATAAATTACAAGTTTCGGCTACCGGTTTGAGCCCTCTTCAGACATTAGTATAACGAAAAAATAACAGAATAAAATCAATTGTCGCAAATGTTCGCATATTCAGAATAATCACAGTTCGGGTGAGTCTTGATCTCGAAACATAATTTCCGTATGGTTGAACAGTCAAAAGTATTAAAAATGTCATTGGTAAAGTTCTAGTTAATAAAAAGGATAAATTAAAAAACAAAAAAACGTACTACCGACAACTATGCATAAATAAAATAATATAAAATACCGAAAATCCAACAAAATCAATAAAAATTATTTCATAAAAAACTCACCAGAAATCATATGTAAGAAGTTTGAATTAATATGTCCAAAAAGAAATAAAAAACTTATGAAATATGTACAGTGAGAAGGAGCGCAGATATGTAAGACAGACATTATGTATCGATTTTTATGTACGTTCAGTAGTGCGGATCAACACAGACTGAGAGAGGAGACGGACTGTTCGTAACCGAAAGTCAAACTCTATTTATGATTGGAATATAAGCTTTGTGGAGGCCATCGGTATCAGTCTGTAAATTGAGACCATTCTTTTGTTTCTTGATGTTAATCATCTCTGAAACCAAACGTCTCCGATAGCAGGGCTCTTCGTCTAAGATTTCGACCTCATCCCATTTAAATTCATGGTCTAGTTGTCTCCTATGCTCCGTTATTACAGATCGTGCCGACGTGTTGTATCTAATGTGATTGCGATGTTCTGCAATCCTTGTCTTTAATTTTCTACCTGTCTGTCCCACGTACGTAGCGTCACAATCACTGCATGAAATTTTGTAAACCATGTTGTTCTTCGATGTATGTGGATAAACATCTTTGTGTACTTTGATGTATTTTTTGAGTTTGTTCGGACTACGGAAAGAAACCCTGATGTCGTTATTGTTGAACCGATTGAACTTTTCTGTGTGGAGAGGGATGAACGGAACCGTAAGCCATGACACCGATTCCCTCGCTTCGACCTTGTCATTCAAACTGTTCTGTGTTATGTGTCTATTTCTATTCAAGTTTTTTATTCGTAGGTTGATTGTGTCAAATATAAATGATAATGGGTAGTCATTGTCTAATAAAATGTTAATGATAAGTGTCAAATTCTGTGTGTGAAATCGAACGTCCGAAAGTAAAATTGTTCTGTCAACCAGCGAAAAAATCGTCCCTCTTTTCTGTGCAATGGGGTGGTTAGAATAGAAATTCAAAAACCTCCCTGAAAAGGTCGGCTTACGGTACCAATCAACTCCAAACCCGTTTCCAATGATAGATATAGTAACATCCAGGAAACTGATTTCATCACCCCCAAATTCTGAAGTGAATTGTAATCGTGGATGGAAAGAGTTAAATTGTTTTACTATTGAGTCAATTTTTGATGGCTCAACCGCAGTGCAAATATCATCCACATATCTAAAATAAAATGTCACGTCCAAGTTCAATGACATCAAGGACACCGTCTCAAGTCTCCTCATCACCAAGTCCGCTATTACAGGTGATAAGGGGGACCCCATGGGAGTGCCCCTTCCACCAAATTGTTGTTAAACGATTTATTCTTGATTCCACATCTTTTTCGTTTAACAATAGTTTTTATAAACAGAGTTACGGCACTCCCATGAGGTCCCCCTTATCACCTGTAATAGCGGACTTGGTGATGAGGAGACTTGAGACAGTGTCCTTGATGTCGTTGAACTTTGACGTGACATTTTATTTTAGATATGTGGATGATATTTGCACTGCGGTTGAGCCATCAAAAATTGA